>NC_028360.1:6161489-6194010 GCF_000741045.1 Vigna radiata var. radiata
ATATATATATATATATATATATATATATATATATATATATATATAAACATGGCAAACATAAGTAATACATTGAAAAAAATTCTTATATTGCCTCTTATTTCTATAACGGTCCATAATGGAGTTCGACACAAATTTTGGAAATTGCATTGATTTTAAAACAGATTAATTTTAAAATTTTATTTTCACGTCAATAATTTTAAAATTGGAAAAGGTAGGATTGTTTAAGCTTAAATAATTTTTTTATAATTATTTCTTTCAGCTTAATTATTGTTTTTAATTTCAGGAAATATTATCAGAATATTTTGTATGTTTTTTCTAATTACAAAATAGTATAAATTCTTGGTGTAACATCCCATAATGTTACTATGAATAACATAGTCAACTAAATATATTTTATAAACAACTTGAACATAAACATGTAAATATAAATATAAGTACATAAAGATGTATAAAAGAAATATAACCCATTTAAATACATAAATTTAGAAAACAACTCAAATAATATATATATATATATATATATATATAGACACACGTCTTTTAAAAGGGTAAATTAACTTTTTCAAAAACTAAAACATGCACGCCTATTTGGGACTTTAAGAAGACTGAATTGCACTAACACCTTCTAAAAACTCAAGTCCTACTTTGAAACATTTTTAATTGAAAAATTAACTTTTCTGTAAACTACTAATAAATGGCATAAGAAGCTTCCCCCTCGAGTTTTCTTGTAAGGCATACCATTTGATTTTATTTACTCTGATGTTATTAATACGATTCGTAATTCCCAGACAAACTATATGAACGTTCGTTCATTTCCTTTACTCAAATAACATATATGTCTTACGAGTCTCTATATAAAATCAAATCATTATTTTTAATTATTTATCGTATTAAAGGGGATTTTTGTCTCTCTTAATTATTTAATCTATACTTAAACTATTTCCATTAATTAAGCATAATGAAATGCATACAAATATTAATTAAAATAAAAGTATCATTTAAACCAAATTTTAAAGTTAAAAGTTTAAATGTTCATATTCTATACATACAACGAGAGAGATGATGCATTTTACGCATATTTATTAATTATAAATATTCTTATAATGCATGTGTCCGCGATACTTGCTAGTTTGAACAAGTGTGATTCCTCTGCCTGAAAATGGTGGAAGTTTAGGAAAGAAGAAAAGAAGTAAAATGGGAGGAAAGAAGAGCAAATAAGCCATTTGAAATCCAAAATTTGATTCCACTGTGTTGTTTTTTACGTTACTTCTGCGTTTGTTGTTATTTATCATTATTAGGCTTAATCAAGTTAGTTAAATTTTGAATTTCTCAGGAGGATGCTTGTAAACGCAAAATGCAGAATCCAGCACATAGTTTAAGGAAGCTAGGTACTGTTGGGAATAAAAAGGTTAAACTTGATGACATTGATGCTTCTTCTGCACGTGAGATGAAATTGGGTGCAAAGATTGTATCAGTAGATAAGAAGGAAAAGCTGAAAAACTGGGACTTGGTTGTAAAGCAACAAAAGGCAGTGTCTCCCGTTCATGGCACTCTTAAGAATCACAAACATATTTCTGGAAGTACTTCAAGTGGTAGTAACATTCAAAATGATACTGAGGAAAGCCACTACGATGTTCAAGTACCATCATTAGATAAGCATTTGGGATTTTCTGCTGAGGATTCTGTACTTAGTCCGAAAAAGAGAAACTCTTCTGGTGTAACCGTGTTGAGTTTATCTTCAGATACGCTGGCCTCTTCATTTGGAAAAGAGCAGTCCTCTGGAAACGTTGGAGGAAGTTCGAATTTGGAAGAAAGAAGAAAGGACAACACTGCCATTAACACAGATAACAGGAAAGAGGTTAGTCCTATAGTTGAAAGTAAACAGTTTTCCAATATCCTGGGACAAGTTTGTGTACAAAATATTTTGAAGCCGTGTACCAATCTAGAGAAATCAAAAAACTTATTTGAGAACCCTGAATCATTATCCCACATGACAATTTGTGATAATAATTTGCACCGGTTTGATGGCAACACAACCACTATGCATGGTAACGGTTCTAGATCTCTTTCAGCATCTCAAGGGGGGCAGAGTTCTGGCATAAATATGCAAGCGTG
This sequence comes from Vigna radiata var. radiata, assembly GCF_000741045.1. Lineage (NCBI taxonomy): Eukaryota > Viridiplantae > Streptophyta > Magnoliopsida > Fabales > Fabaceae > Vigna > Vigna radiata. Next base: position 6,163,605 of record NC_028360.1, read on the forward strand.
TGAATCTGAAGCTTTTAGTTACGCAGGAAAATTCATTGATCATTTGGGAGGTCCAACTTTTCAACCTAAACATGCAAATACAAGGACATATTTGGAGCCTTCACCCTCTTATTCTGCTTCCTGTGATGAAATAAATGAGAGACCTGAATTTCCATTCTGCACACATGGAAACAAGGATAATAATGGCCAGGCTTTGGGTGGCCGATTGTTGTCAGGCACATTTTCTGCAGATATGGTTGGTAATTCGTTTCTTCTGCCTGGATGGGGTAAAGGAAGCGCAAGGAATCACTGCATGGAGCAGAACTCTTATGGTTTGCCACTCAATTCTCATGGTGAGCTAATCAACTTGGGTTCAGGTGGAAAAGTTGGGATGATCCAGCCAGAGACATCATGTACTTTTAGAGGTTCTTTAATAGCACCTGTGAATAATGTTTTCCATGAAAATAGTAAGGACTATTTAAGGATTGGTAAGAGGCATGTTGTTCAGAAGACTCCTCAAGACCGGGGAAATCTATTTCCGCATTATTCAGGTAGTTGGTTAGGTGTTAGAGAGTTACACAGCAGGAAGAATGAAGATATCTACCCGCATAATTCTGATTGTTGTTCCAATCTCCATGTCCAGCCACTTGATTCAGAAGTGAACCTTCTGATAAACCCTTTCATTGAAAAAAATCAACTTGGCAAGGTGCCAAATCATAGGGAATATGGAATGATTTCTCCAAGAGGTAGCCCGGGTCTTGTTTCATCTATTTCCAGCCAACCAACAATGAGGTTGATGGGAAAAGACGTTCCCATTGGTAGAAGCAGCAAAGACAAGCAGCAAATTTTCGGAGGAGTTATTTGGGCTGAAGAGGAATCCAGAAGAAGGCATTATTCTGAAGATGACGATTCTTTGTTAGGAAGATGTTATATGCGTGATTGGGCTACTGGTTCTAAATTACAGAGACAAACTGAGAATGTGTTACAATCTGTGAAAATTCAAAGCAATCAAGCATTGCAAAGTGCCCTGTTGATGAAAGGTTCAAACTCTGAATTTCCCAACCTGCAAAGTGATCATATATCTCGGCATGCAAGCCTTGGAACCAGCAGAAATACTAGTACTAATTTGCGTCGTATGTCCGAAGCACCTACTTCCTGTGCAATATATACAAGGCAACCAGAACACTTGCCCAAGCAGTTTGTATCTGGAGCTAAAACACCAGGAATCTGCTTTCATTCTCAGGTACCATCTAGTCCTTACAATTTCCATCTGTCTTCTTTAAGCAACGGTGAGCAGAATGAAGAGAAGAAGCGCCATCGTGTAACAAATTCAGCTTTTGGATTTCCTTTCTTGGACCCAATTGTTGAAGAACAGGCCAAATCATCTTGGTTCAAGAGGTCCTATACCAGTTTTCCAGCATCTTCATTCGGCTCAACATATCAAAAGATGCCTGGGAGCTCTACTACTACAAGTTTTCATCAAAATGCATGGAGAAATGATTCAACTACCCCATTCGTGAATCATTCAGATGTTTTATATCCTAATTCTGGGACTTCTCACTATCACAGGAACAGCCCTCTTTACCCAAAATCTAGTACTCATCCTCATTCTCCATATGCTTCAGTTTCCACCGTTGCCAAAGCACCCTCTGCCATAGATGGTTGTAGAAACATACTTCTGGTCACTGACAGAGTGAAATTAGATGATATGATTGCAAAAGACCAGCATCCATGCACCAATGCCAGGAAGAGACCCGCAGCTAATACTTTTGATCCTGCAATATCTAACAAGTTACTTAATACAGGAGTGCAGAAAAACACAAGTCCCATGACAGGGCTGGGTCGAGTGACTTCAAGTGCAAATTTGCCAAAAAACACCAGAGAAGTTGAACTTAATCTCCAAGTGGGTGCAAGAAGTGAATGTGTTTTGAATGAAGCTCGGAAGCTAAACCCCAGAAGCCATTTTGGCTTTGATTGTTCAGACCAGGATGGCGTGGTAGTATCAGGTCCTGTGAAACCGTCACAGAATCTGGATAACTCAACACCGATCCATTCTGCCATTTCCATTGCTTCGACTTCTGACTGTGGTAGGGATCTAGAACTTCAAGGAAAATTGACAAAAATGTACATATTTTAAGTGTAAATCTCATTTATGATGAGACCTTTTGCCTTAATAGTTTATGGACACGCGTGAACATAACAGAATCGTCCATGTATAATATTGCCAGCTTGCTGAAACAGGTGGGATATAGATCTTTTATCATCTTTGGAATCCTGGGAAATGTTCAATAGCTTTTGACTAAACTCTACCGCTTGCAGATTTTTTAGCTGAAGAGTGCCGTTACAAAGAAATATTGTTAAATTTTTTTGTTGTTTGAATCTGAAGGATGGGATTGTTCTAATTTCATCAGAAAACTTTTTGTTTGAATATTGAAGTAGAATATAAAGTCTTCTTGACATGTTTAGAATCATCAGTATCATTAAGAGCGAAAGCTGTAATGATGACAGGAAATTTAAAATTAGTAATAAAACAATTAATCAAAGAGTACGAGTGTATAACAGTTGTTTGGTTAAATATGTTGAGAATTAGTTAGAGCATATGCAAAGTTGTATCAATTTGGAGGCAATTAAATTAGCCATAATTCTTTAGGGTATAAACTTTTGATTGAAAATCTGAAAAACTGCTTTGATATACATGTTTAAAAATTGTATTGAATATGCTAAATCTTCTCAGGAATGTAAAAAATACGGAGCTATACAATTAAGTGTCTATAAATTAGCATAGTAAAAGAGACAAATCCAATCCGTTTTTTTCTGGCCGACCTACTTTAAACATGTTAAATATGGGTAGCGTTAGGCTGGTTCGCCATTATAACATCTTTTAATTAATTAATTAATATTTGTAATTAAATAAATTAAAATAACTATTACATTTATATATTAAATTATTTTATTATAATTAATAATTGAAACTTAATTTATAAGTGTTAATATTTAAGTTATAGTTTTAATTTAAAAAAAAAGGTTAGTGAGCTATTTCATCGCTTTTGCTCTCCTAATTTGGTAGATTAGGTGATTCGAGTCAAAATAAATTGGTGTTTATTTTGGATAAGTTGGCACGAGAAATAGTCTATTTTATTTCTATTACTAAAGGTGTTAAAGTGAATTAGTCCAACTCAATCTTGAGCTAACAAACAAAGAGTAACAATTCACTTCCAACTCTTCTCAAACCTATTTAATCCATGAGTTAAGTGATGTGAGTTTAATTTAACCTATATTTAAATTATTTTTATTTTAACCTAACTTAACTTAAATATGTGATGAGTCAGGTTGACTCACAAGTTAAAATTTATTTGAATATCTGATGGAGGTCGTATCCCATGCAAAATTTAATGTACATTAAAGAATGCAGTATAGACTAAGAAGTGACTCCTAGGTCGCCTCTCAAGGACCAAATGTGGTTCGAGAATTAGGTCAAACACGAAGTGGGGGGAAGGTTTTCTGAAAGGTTTTGTGAATGCGGATGAACTAAATCAAAACACGGATGCAAACAGAAATGTGAAAATAGAATTGAAGACAAATATGTAAAAACAGAATGCAAGGACGAAATCAAATACAGAATAAAAAACGGTCGGTCATTATCTTAATCACTATGCTTCCCATCACAGATTAACGACAAGTACACACTACTCTAATTCAAATCCAACACGAATCACCCAACTAAGCGAAGGCTAATTCGGTTTTCAGAATTGCAAACTAAGCGAATGCAATGCACAAATTTAATCAGTCATCCACCATGTAGTCTAATCAATTAAGCGAAGATTAAACACCGATTAGGCAACTAAGCGTATACCTAATCGCAGGCAGACAACAGATTAAATATTGAGCTAAACCAGAGCAGTAGAATAAACACAAGAACAGTCCAAGAAATCTCAAGGAAACAAAGTAATTTTATTAATGACCAACCCGACTAACCTAAGCTAACATCACAACTAAATTAATATAATCAAATATAACAGACAACATAGTAAACGAAAGAAAATAAACTGAACGATCCTAAAGCAAGATGTATAAACTAATTAACATTCAACAGATAATAAAGAAACACTCATGACGTAATTGAAATGCAATAAGGAAATCTAAAACACATCTTTGTGAATTTAAAGGGCAATGCTTCAACTAGTAAACAAATGCAAGATGTAGCTTGGAAATGAAATATTCAATGCAAAAGAGATGGAAGCAATTGAAAGCGACACATAAATCTGCAATGCATAAGTTAAATGAAGTTGTAAAATCATAAAACCCATCTCCCATGGGCACAAATGATGCAGGCCGAGACAACACACTTCTCAAATTTCCATTTCATCTGTAAATTCCTCTATCCATTTCCTAGGGTGCAATATATCTAATAAAACTTTGTGCCATGAATCACTGCCATACTTCCTTGTGTTGCTCCATACCAAGTCGTGAAACCATGCTCCACTTTTCTAAATCAGCATGCTGCCCAACATAATCATCCGTAACAACAAAAAAATAAATAAATCAACACTTCTAAAAGAAAACGCATGCTCCAGGACGACACACAATTATCTCCTTTTAATCACCGTCAGCTTTTTCAAAGAAAAGATGGGAAATGCAATCGCCACCAACACTCTCTCTTTGTAACAAAATGTAAAGAAAAAAATGAAGCATAAAAGAAGGGTTCATTCAGGTCGTGACTCGTATTCCTCTTTCATTCAAATGAGTAGTTCACAAACAAAAGCAAAAAAGCAAAGGAAAAATCTATAGCATCAAGAAGATGTCCAAGTAGGTGGCGGCTGGAAACTACTCCCTAGCACCGTTCTCATCTCCATTCAATGTGGTTCAAAATGTTCCAAGCCAAGCAAAAAAAAAAAAAAAAAGTGACGGCAGCAGCAAATGAAGAGGTAAAAAGGAAAAATGCTTTCTTTCATTCAACCAATTCCCTTCAACGTGTAAACCATGTTCTCAAAAAAATATTCTTTCTTCCACAACGTTCCAGCGATAAAAATAACAATGGCAGCAGCTGGCCTTCAAAAAAATACCGAGACGGAGTCCAGCAAAAGTGACGGCTGCTAACTACTAATCCCTAGGGCCAAGTGTCACCTTTTAAGGATGAGTGGGGTCCACCCAAAAACCCTAGGGTAGTGCCAAGTTTCTTACAATTTGGGCCCATAATAAATTTTGCCAACATTGGCCCAATGTGCACAAGTTTAATGAAAGCTTTCTAGACTACTAATTTACAATGTAATTAAAATTTGAAATGCCTAATTGTAGAGTCTTTTATTTATTTTCCTCCTTCCTAATGCTCCAAAATATATCTCCAATATTTTCCCTGTAATTAAAAATGCAAATAATTAGCTTAGAAAATTTAAGTTAGTTAAAATTAGAATTTCCGGTCAAATTAAGCACAATTAGTAAAAATGGGGAAATATTGGACATTTAAGCACAATTCTCTTATTAATTCTAGCATAATAAACTAATTGAAATCAATAGAATATCGACTCATCAATATCTCTACTATTAGAAACGGTATGTAGAGAAAAGAGGAAGGCTCGAGAAGCCCTTTGTTGTAGGAGAGAAAAGTTCAACCTTGGAGAAGTCAAGCACTGAGAAGAAGTTGCGACAACCAGGTAAGAAGAAGAAGAACTCTTAAATATTTTACTATATTGTGTATTTTTTATGTGTGTCACTTTAGGGAACAAAATAGAAACCCTATATATAGGGTTCTCGTGAAAAAGGCGGAAAAAGAGAAAAATTGAAAACTAAAAATTCTAACTAACCTTAACCAACAAAATAAATTGATTACTACATTTAAGTAGTAATCTAACCGATTCGAACGGTTTCAATAGCCTTCCCTCAAGTTGGATGGTGTATACTCACTAATCCAAGCTTGAGAATGATGGATTGAAACCTAACACGATGAGGGAACTTAGTAAAAATGTCAACTAATTGTTCATCTGAGCGAACAGGGAAAAGATGCAAGAGATTAGCTTGAATCTTCTCACGTACAACATGACAATCTAACTCTATATGTTTCGTCCTTTCATGGAAGCTCTAGTTATGAGCTATATGCCTAACAGACTTGTTGTCACAATAGAGAGCAGGAGTGCTAGCAACTTGAACATGAAGGTCTTGAAGAAGATAATGGATCCATTGTATCTCACACACGGTAGCAACTAAGACATGGTATTCTACTTTGGTGGAAGATATGGAAACAATGCTCTACTTCTTGGATTTCCTTGAGATAAAAGATGAGCTAAGAAAGATGCAAAAACCTGTAGTAGATCTTCTAATGTTAGGGCAGGTTGTCCAATCTGAGTCACCGAAGGCTTTTATTTGCACCTGCGAATCAGCAGCAAAGAAAGGTCCCTCTAAAGGATTGGACTTTATGTACCTAAGGATATGTTGCACATCCCGATAGTGGTAGTTAATGGGTGATTGAATAAATTGGCTTAACAAATTAACAAAGAAACATAAATCGGGTCTAGTATTCATGAGATAAAGCAACTTCCTTATTAACCTTCAATAGGAGTTAGGATTGCACAAGTAACTTTCTACTTTATATAGTGAGCTTGTATCACTTAGAAAGGGTGTAAAACAGGATTTGCATCCTAGCATTTCTGTTTCTTCAAGGATGTCTAGAGCATATTTCGTTTGACAAAGATGAATACCCTTCTTAGATCTGGCCACTTCAAAAGCCTAGGAAGTATTTAAGTTCTCCCAGATTCTTGATCTAAAACCTGCTATGTAAAAGGACCTTTATGTGATTGATCTCTATCATTAAATTCCCTGCTAGAATGATGTCATTTACATAGACAAAAAGAGCTATGAAATTTGTAAATGTCTTCTTAATGAAGACTGAGTGATCAAATTTAGATTGAATATAATTAACATAAATAAGAAAAGAGGATAATTTTTCAAACCATTGCCTACTGTCTTGTTTCAGTCCATACAAAGATTTAGTGAACCTGCAAACCTGACCCTTTTCATGGACATGTAGACTAGGTGGTGGCTCCATGTAAACTTCTTTGTTTAGGTCCCCATGTAGAAATGCATTGTCCATATCGAGCTGGTGTGGAAACCAGTTCTTTGAAGCAACAAGAGCAATCAGTAACCTAACAATAGTGAGCTTAGAAACTAGGGAGAAGGTGTCAGAATAATTTATTCCTTCTTGTTGGGTATAACCTTTAGCTACTAGACTAGCCTTATATCTTTCTATGGTGTCATAAGCTTTCTCTTTGGTCTTGTACACTTATCTACAACCGATGAGAGTTTTTCCAGGAGGTAGTTGTGTTAGATAACAAGTATTATTATCCTGTAAAGCCTTGATTTCTTTATGCATGGCATCTTCTCATTCATGTGTGGTTTTGGCCTAATCGTAGGAGTGGGGTTCATTGTTGGCAATGATGGCCAGAGTCTATTTTAAGTGTTTCTCAGACAAAGAATTATATGACAACATGTCAGAAATGAGGTAAGGAATATTAAAATTATCTGTCATAGACAATGATTGATTAACCTGATGTACGTAGTCATTTAGGTACCTGGGAGTCCTTCTAACTCTGGTGGATCTTCTGTGAGTGTGATTTTCTTCATTTTCAGCAGAGGTTTTGTTGTTGTTACTACTAATATCAGTCAGCTTAGTCTACCTTTGGTCATTGGTGTCCTTTTCAACTGGTCTCTCGATATCAATGGAATTGTAGCTGCATAAAAGGTCATTAAGAAACGTAGTTCCGTCTTCCTCCTTATTGTTGGCTTCTCTATTGTCTTGCTGGTCTTTTTAGGGAAAAATATCTTCATAGAGGATGAAATTTCTACTTATGAAAAGTTCCCTAGTGTAGATGTCAAGAATAACATAACACTTTACACGATTCTTATAACCAAGAAAGACTCCTTTCCTAACTCTGGGATCAAGTTTACTTTTGTTGCTTTCAAGAGTGGAAGCTAAGCATAGACACCCAAAGGTTTTTAAATTCAGATAACTGGGAGGAGCATCATACATTAGATAATGAGTTTTGTTTTATTAAGACCTATTTATTAAATATACAACATGATTGACAGCAGAAGACCAATAAGCATTACGAACATTGCATTGGAAAAGAAGGCTACAAGTTATGTTAAGTATGTCCTAATGTTTGTGCTCCACAACAGAATTATGTTGAGGAGTTTCAACATAGCTCTTTTGATGATTGATGCCATGAGAATCATAAAGATTAACAATTAAATTCGGGTTCATTGTTAGATCTAATAGTTTTAACAGTCTTATTAAACTGATTTTTAATCTTGACAATAAAATTTAGCGACAAATCTCTAGTTTGACCTTTATTATGCATTAAGAAAGCCCAGTATGTCTATTATGATCATCAACTAGAGTGAGGAAATCTTATGACCATGAAGAGAAGGAATGGAAATAGGGTGTAAGGTCCAGGAATATAGGGATCTTAGAAATAAGGTAGTCTTGCGATTTTGGTGTTTTGTATGTGAAAATTAGTGTTATTAAGTGTACACTTTTGTTAGAACATAATTGTTATATTATTTTATTCTTGGCTAAGGGCCAAAACGAGTTTTTTACCTTTTATTAATTAAGTGTAAGAATGGGGGTTGAATATTGTTTTTGGAAAACATTTTTCGCAACCCTCCTGATATAACACGTTGTCGAACATGTGAAATATTCTTTCAAAAGCTTAGACGCTCAACTTAAAATATATGCGTTGATAAGATCGTCATGCTATTTAGAAAACATTTTTCACAACCCTTCTGATATAACACGATTCTTATATTTTCAAATATAAAACTCAACTGCAGGTTTTCTAAGATGATCGTTTAGTAAACATAAGAGATAATAACACAAGAGATTTTATATTGGTTCGCTCCAACTAAGTTATGTCCAGTCTCCTCCGTAGAGGGTTCCACTATAATCTTCACAGATTACAAATGAGTATTAGCATAACTCATGGTACTCAACTACCTTGCTGAGATTTCCTTTGAGTATTCACACCACTCCTAGTACTCAGCACCTTGCTGAGATTTCCTTGAGTATTCACACCACTCCTTGTAGTCAGCTCCCTGTCGAGATTTCCTTGAGTATTTGAACCACTCGTGGTACTAAACTACCACGCCTAGATTCCTCAACTCAAAAGAGTTCATTTGTAAGTATTTTAATTCTCTTCAAAATTGCAGTTCAGATTTACGAGAGGGTTTGATTAAAATACAATGCAGTCTAAACACTCGTAGGTGTTTCTCTCTACACTCTTACAGTAGTAAGAAATTTCACGCTTAAGCTCGAGATCATCTCTTTCTCTTTTTTCTCTTCTCTTTTCTTCAACTCAAATGTATTCTTTTCTTTGAGGTTTTTTCTCTCTTTTTCTCTTTAGGATGGATATGTCGTTGTAAGCTTTCTGCACTTTAGTGTTGACTCTATGGCAAGTGTACTAGATCATTTCAAGTAATATAATTGGTAAAACCCAATATCGTTCTTCCCAAGAGACTCGAACGGCCTTACCGTTCGTGTGAATTGAAATCGTAAGACTTGTAAAGAAAAATCAATTGTTGCGTATGCGAGAACACAAAATAAACATGCAATGCGTTTGATTCAGTTGACAAGAAAAAGACTATGGATGAATGAAGTTGTTGGGGGTTTACAATTTCATCTTATCCGCTCTCTCTTATCTAATCCTCTTGTTTAATTTGCTTTGTTATCTAATTATCATGCAAACTTTCTTAGTCTACCCTTAACCCGATCCCTCGGCAAAAAGAGCCTATTACTAATTACTAGCTTGTTATCCCTAGCCTCCCCTAGTAATTAATAACGCATTAAGAACAGAAGCAAAAACAATTGATCGTCCTACCCCCCTATCCCTAGGTGGTATTGCTTAATCAAGGAATTTCTCACCAGTTCATGACAGTACCGTACGTCCCCGTATCAATAAAGATAAACAACAGTTATCGAATGAGTTAAACGATAAAAGCTTTAAGCGCATATGAGAACCCAACAATTGATAATCAAAGCATACGACAAGCATATAAATAAACAAGAGTTTCGATAAAAGAGAGTTTCAAAAGATTACATTGTTTCCCTCAACAACAAAAGGGTTTAGTTCACCATTGTCATGGTGAACTTAGATGAAAAATGATGGAAGAATGGAAAAGCAAACCCTAGATAGGATGAAAAGGAGCCTAAGCATCCAAGAGATCTTCTCCAAGGAGTGAAATTTAGGTTTGGCCGCTCTCTTCTGTCAAAAGAATGCATCTAAACTCGCACTAAGGCATTTATAACCAAGAAAAGTAACAGAATTTGAGTCCATGCCCAACAGACAACCGCTCGACGCCTAATTTGACCGCCCGGCGGTTTCCCAAAGGTCGCACCACCGCCCGGGGTCATATTTCAACGTCCGGCGCTTTTCCTCGAATTTGGCCACTGCCCGGCGGTCATTTTCATCGCTGGGCGCTGGTCAACTGCAATTTGGTCAACCTGTTGACTTTTCTGGTTGACTGGTTGACTTTTTTGGATGACTGGTTGACTTTTCTGCATTCTGCTTGACTTTTCTGCACTGCAACCGTTTGATCTTCAACCTTTCTTTCCATTCATCTCCAATTCTCATCAAAACCCTGCAAAACAATACAAAACAAGCATAATATCTCTAAAAACAACTTTTGACTCTCTTATTCTCTAACTTAAACAAAATGCATGATTTCAAGCTAATTCTAAGTCATAAAGGGTGTGTTTTAATATCAAAATTGAGTATGAAAATAATTGTTTTTCAACCGTTATCATTTAGCTATCCTTTATTTTGTTCACTTGAATTTCTTCTTAAGAGATCTTCTATATATAGACTTCATGAATATTTTTCCATTAGAATGTGTTTGTAGTTTGTAGCCTTAATACTTGTGTTTTCTCCTTCTTCTTTTTCTCAACAATTGTTGTGAAAGTCAACTTTATCAGAGCATACATGCTTTTTCAATCATTTGCTTAAAGTAGGTTGTACGATCTTTTTAGACTTTGCTTCAAGTAAGGAACATTCCCTGATTATCTTTTGTCTCTAACGTTCACATTTGATATTTGATCTATAGCACTATGGTTGCATGTAGAATAGTTTATATGTAAAATTATAATAAACTGTGCATGCATCAGATATGACTTTTCTTATCACCTTTGTTGTTTTTGAACGTTGATCATTTAATGTCATTTAATGCTTGCTTAGAACAACAAAGTGTTTTTTGATTTTCTACCATTAGGTAGCATTTTAAAATTAAGTTCTTTTAATCGAAGATACCAAACGTGTAGATACTTCATTACAAGATGAGGTGTCTATTTAGGTCATGGTATTGTTTCAAACCAAGTAAATGCTTCTTTGGCTTTTGTCCAATTTTAGATAGATAGGTTTTAGCTTGCTCAGGCTTTCTTATGTGTTTTAATAATTAGTTCTTTTAATTATTTTAGTCGAAGAAATTGTCTCAACCTATTTTTTTTCAAGAGAAGCCAAATACCTAATCTATGTATTTTAAGCATTGAGTGTTTAGCTCAATTCTCTCTTGGATGCCTTTAGGCAAGACATCGTCTAGTCATGAGTCTGGATGTTATAGCCTAAGTGTTTTTCTATTTCTTAGGACCTAAGTGTTTTCCTATGATTTCTGTGTTTGAGGTTCAGGTTCTAGTTTTTGTTTGTTTGGGATTTTGGCTCTATGTTTTGTGTTTTTACCTTAGGTTTCTTTCTAGTTATTAACTCGTTTTAATGTTATATGGTTAAACCTCAACTCGTTAGTTCACATAGACGATTTTGTCTTTAACATCCATCACACCAAGAAAGAACCAAGAATTCTGATTGAAGGAACTTTGACACAACGGAAACAGAACAGACATTAAACCTGTTTTGATACCATATTAGAAATGGTATGCAGAGAAAAGAGGAAGGCTCAAGAAGCCCTTTGTCACGAGAGAGAGAGAGAGAGAGAGAGAGAGAGAGAGAGAGAGAAGTTCAACCATGAAGAAGTCAAACACCGAGAAGAAGTTGCAACAACCAAATAAGAAGAAGAACTCTGAAATCTTTTACTGTATTATGTATTATTTTTGTGTGTTACTTTGGGGAACAAAATAGAAACCCTGTATATAGGGTTCTTGTGAAAAAAGGAGAAAAGGAAAAAAAGTTGAAAACTAAAAACCCTAACCAACAAAATAAATTGATTACTACCATTAACCATATATTAAGGTAAAAATTATCAATTAAAATTAACTTAAGCACTAGTTAAAAAATAAAAAAAATTATGAAATTACACAATGGAACTTATATCCATTAACTTATATATAAATTAAATTAAATTTAATTTAATTTAGGGTTAAATATATTTTTGGTCCCTTAATTTTCAGTGAAAATTGGAATTAGTCCCTCTTCGAAACTTTGGTCCAATTTAGTCCTTTAACTTTAGAAATATGTGGATTTAGTCATTTTAACCAAATTTTGCTAAGTTTATTTGACATTTGAAATGTATTTCATAATAGCATTTGAGTTGTTTACACTGTTTAACACATTTTTTCTTCAATATTAATTGAGAAATATATTTGAAACCTCAAATAAACTTAATAAAATTTGGTTAAAATGACTAAATTTATGCAGTTTTAAAGATAAGGGACTAAATTAGTCCAAAGTTTCAAAGAGGGACTAATTTCAATTTTTACTAAAAGTTAAGAGATCAAAAATATATTTAACCCTTAATTTATGAAAAGTATTTATTTTTTATAAAAAGTTTATGGAGAATCTTATCGGAACGCGCCTATTGTAGTTAATCCTAGCACTTTATATACAAACATGTACTGTTAAATTATAACTTATATGTTGTGCTTTTATCTAAATATATATTTGCTCTACATGTAGCAATTATTTATTTTGAACAATATCGACTCACTTGTTTTGGGTGTACACGAAAAAAAGACAACGCAATCAGAAAAAACTTGATGAGTGAAACTATGATAAAAAAGAAAAGAAATATATTCAATCATGAAAGTGCTGTTTGATATTGACGGAATTATTAGTCATTTATCTATTAAAGTTACTAACAAATAAAAAACTAATAAGTAGAAATAGTTTGCATGGCGACAAAATTAGTAATAAGATATTTTCCCTCTCATTTTGTTCACAGAATACAAGAGTGAGATATTTCTGTTCTTTACACCATTACTCTTATCCACTGACTTTGTCCAAACTGAAAACATTTCATCAATTTATCGCTGTTGAAGTTGAACTTATTGCACTCAACACAGCTAATAGTTGTTAGTTACTTACCTCAAACCAACACAAGCATTGAAAGATAGTGAAAGCCATGGCATGTTCTTCTTCATTCACATTTGCCAGTCCATCATCACTTCCCAGACCCAGAAACTCACTTTGTTCTTCTCTAATCCCCAGAGCCATGGCCAAAGAGCTTTACTTCAACCATGATGGTTCAGTAACGAAGAAGTTGCTGGTAAGGACTAATAGTTTGTTTTGGTTCTTCACAAGCTGTGAGTGAATTGGTGTGTGATGGTGCAGGCAGGGGTGGACATGGTGGCTGAGTTGCTTGGTGTTACATTGGGTCCAAAGGGGAGGAATGTTGTGCTGCCCAATAAGTATGGACCACCCAAGATAGTAAATGATGGAGAAACTGTTCTTAAAGAGGTGCTCTTTTCTTTTTGCTCATTCATCATTAAGCATTTGTTTCTTCTCTTTGATGTTCTTCTTTTTGTACCATGGTCGGTTTAAGGTAGTGAATGTTGAGAACCAAATAGGAGTCTAAATCTTAGAGATGAAAAAATTGAGTAAGTGGAAGAACTATAAATCTATATTTTAAGGATTTAGACTGTAGTTGAATTCATTTGTCATTGTTGTTGTCTTTTCTTAATGATTTCTTTTCTTAAAGAATCGTGTTAATTTCTTATAATTCATGTTTTATTGATGTTGTTTCTTTCTAATAATTCGTATTAATTTCTTACATGATTGGACTTCAAGTTGTCTTTTTTCAATAAATTCTTCAGTTGAAAGATCCATTAGTGAAAAAGTGACATATTTATGCATTGTTAGATTACTATTTTGAAAAACAGTTATTTATTCTCTAAAGTATAAAATAAGACGTGGCTATAAGAAGATCATAGTATTGGTAAGCCATCCACACTTGAACTAGAGCATTTGAAGAAAACACAAGAACAGAATGAGAAAACAGTTTCCAGTGAGTTGTTTCTGTACTTTGGTTATTGAATGAGAAATTGACTGTTGAGTAATGAAAAGTTGTTTCAGAAAGTAGTGTTTGGAACAAAAAAGTAAGAAGAAAATCAAGCATGTCCTTATTTAGTTTTTTTCCACAATTTGGTGGGTGTTTTCCATGTTGTCTTACTGCTTATGTGCTTAATAAACTTGTATATCATCAGGTCCTTTAGTAATATGGTTTTGTGAACTTCTCTTTCTTGTGTTACATAAGATTGAATTGGAAGATCCGTTGGAAAACGTTGGTGTGAAATTGGTGAGACAAGCTGGTGCTAAAACCAATGACCTAGCTGGTGATGGCTCAACTACATCTGTTGTTCTTGCTCATGGCTTAATCAGAGAAGGGACAAAGGTAAACAAAACCACCTAAACATGAGTGTCCTATTACATCAATCACAACAAAATTATTACATGTTAGCACATATGAAAAGTTGACATGTATTGCTATATAAAAAAAGTCCCATCCTATATCTGTCAAATTTGCAAATAAAAGTTGAAGAAACATTAGTTTTAGTTCATGCTTTAATCACCATGTTAATAACTTTAAAGGGGTGTTCTTAACTTTGAGGTCTGAAGCTCCTTTCTTCTTTCTCTAGGTTATTGCTGCTGGAATGAATCCTGTTCAAATTGCTCGTGGGATTGAGAAGACAGCAACTGCACTTGTTTCTGAACTCAGTTTCATGTCAAGAGAGGTAGGATCAGTTCATTTATTTTTTAAAAATTAAAACATCTGCATTATTAAAATTTTGAGGATCATAGTAAAGTTATATGGGCCGCATGATAGGTCTTTTTTGGAGACAAGATTTAATAGGGAGTGATCAAATAAATGTGATATTAACTCAACTTACATAAAACAATTTTACCACTTTCAACTCAAAACCTTATATCGATGAGTTTATGTCTTTTTTTCTCATATGATGTTTCATTTTCTCATATTTTTTAATTAATGTGATTGCACTTGCAGGTTGAGGATGATGAACTTGCAGATGTTGCAGCAGTAAGTGCAGGGAATGATTATGCAGTTGGAAACATGATTTCTGAGGCACTGCATAAGGTAGGGAAACGAGGAGTAGTAACAATTGAAACCGGAAAAAGTACTGAGAATAGTTTAGAGATTGTGGAGGGAATGCAATTTGATCGTGGATATTTGTCCCCATACTTTGTCAACAATAGAAGAAAGATGACAGTGGAACTCCACAACTGCAAGGTATCAATTAGAGTCTGGAAATGATGATAATTAGTAAGAAAATATGTAATTAAGATGTTAATAGTTATTTGGTTGCAGTTGCTTTTGGTGGACAAGAAAATCACAAACCCAAAGGAGTTGATCAACATACTGAACAATTCTGCAAAAGAAAAGTACCCAATTGTGATAGTTGCAGAGGACATTGAGCAAGAAGCTCTAGCTCCTGTCATTAAAAATAAACTTCGAGGGGCGCTTAAGGTAGCTGCCATTAAGGCTCCTGCCTTTGGTGAACGCAAGACTCACTGCTTGGAAGACATTGCCATCTTGACTGGAGGTACAACATCCAACACTTCCACTTATAACCTTCATTATTTTTACATGCATAGTCTTCACTTTGTAGTTTATTCTGCAATACAACATTAGTTCTTTACACCCTTTGTTTCTTTCTATTTGATATGCTGTTTTTCAGGTACTGTGATTAGAGAAGACATGGGATTCACCCTAGAAAAGGCTACCAAGGATGTTCTGGGTTCTGCTACAAAGGTAGTTATAACAAAGAATTCTACGTTAATAGTTACTGATGGGAGTACAAGATCACTTGTAGAGAAGAGGGTTCATCAACTGAAGAAGCTTGTTGAGGTGCATATATACACAATTTTCAAAACCATCACATCTCACACTTCACTAGTGTTCAATTTTCAAAGTTAAATGGTATATTGTTCAAGATTTTGTGAAAACTATCAGATATTTATAATAAAAGAAATATAGATTAAATAATAAACAAAATAATTGAAGATAGAAGATAAGTATATAAGATATCTAATATATGATTGACATATTTCACACAGAATACAGTGGATAAATTTCCCAAAAAGATATTGAATGAAAGAATAGCAAGATTATCAGGGAGCATTGCCATTCTCCAGGTATTGTAAATTTCATTTCATTTTGTTTGGATATTTTGGAGTTTAAGAATTCTGTTTCTTTGGAGATAGTTCATATACCTATTAGCAACTTGAATACAAATCATAGGTAGGAGCACAAACACAAGTGGAGCTGAAGGATAAACAATTAAGAATAGAAGATGCTCTAAATGCAACCAAGGTATATATTATTTCCTTTTCATGGCTCTAACAAGTTAATTTGCCACCATTTTTATGGTTAACCTTCTTACTTGGAACATGGCAGGCTGCAATAGATGAAGGTGTAGTAGTTGGAGGTGGATGTAGCCTTTTAAGACTATCCAAAAAGGTGGATGGTATAAAAGTACTTCTAGACAATGAAGAACAAAAGGTCTCATTCCATTGCACTTAGTTTTCCATATCATGTTTGAAGTTTATGATTTAGCCAAGCTCTTGTTGTAAATATTCCTTAAAGTCTTTGTTTTGATTTGTATCTTTTTGTTGTCTGCTCAAGACATGGAAAATTTATTTGTGTATTATCTGCAGATTGGAGCTGAAATCTTCAGAAGAGCTTTAAGCTATCCTGCAAGATTGATAGCGAAAAATGCTGGTGTAAATGGCAATGTTGTTGTAAATAAGGTATTATAATGTTGGATTCTTAAAAAAAACAAAATATAAGATTGAAAGAATGCAGTACTGATCACTTGATATATCAGTTTTTGCACTTAGATTTTGCATGCTTTGTAATTTTACAAGAAACTTTTTCAAAACTATATATAATGAGAATTTTCTAACATTTGTCATGTGTTCAACTAGTGTTGATTTATCAGATAAAAAATTTCAATTATTAACAATTTTAATTACTAAAATTTAGATATTTTTTTTCAGATTTTAGTTTATTAAACTAAAGAAGAACGTATATATTGAATAAAATGCAAGCTTGAGGCGTTTATGGTATGCAGGTTTTATTAGAAGATAACATGAATTTTGGTTACAATGCTGCTAAGGACTGTTATGAGGATCTGATGAAAGCTAGGATTATGGATCCAACAAAGGTATGCTCATTTAGATACCTTTTAAATACGGAGATTCTACATTCAGAAATCTACCAAATAAATGTTTGTTTGTCTAAAGGTCAAATTAAATTATCAAAACAAAATTTTCTTAATTAGAAAAGTAACCTTAATCAACTTTAGAAAAGGTCAACAATGGTGATATTGTTGAAAAAATCCCAACAAACATTATAAAAAAATGTCAATAAAAAAAAAACTTTGATTGACATTAATAAAAGTAGTTTTTAGACATTAATGGAAAAAGGTTTTATCCTACAATAATTTCAACTTACATTGATCGATAAAAAGTCCACTAATATTAAATTAAAAATTTGGATGATACCAATTGAGAAGTAATTCTACATTAGACAAGAAAATTTTTATCAATGCCAATCAAAATAAACTTAAACTCATTTTTAAAAATTAAATTATATATATATATATATATATATATATATATATATATATATATATATATATATATATGAGAAAGAAGTTGAAAAGTTTGAAATTCTAAAATTGCACATATATCCCTTGAGATAATAATGAATGGCATTTACCTCCTTCTACTTTTAAAATATGAACTTATATCCTTTATATTTTTAATAAATTTCCCGCTTCTTATATTACAATAGTTTTAAAATAAGCATATACCTCTCTCTTTCTTTTGACATACGACTCGTCTTTATAAAATAGTTACAGTTTTACTATTTATTTTTTTAATTACACATTATAATAATGTTATTGTTTTAATGGAAAAGATTAAACTATTCTCTAAGTCCCTAAAGTTTGCCACCATTAATATATCACACTGCACCTGTAACAGATTAGCACCAGGAGAAACATTTTGTAACAGTGTTCCAGCACCATGAAGTTTTATCCGGTGTCTGCAGGAACTAAACTCGCAGTTTTAAAGCCTAAGATCTAAAATTTAAGCCACAAACAAGTATGCAAACGAAAGAAAGTATCTAATAACCGATGAATAACAAAAAGGGAACAAAAAAGGAATGTGAATCAGTGAAAAGCATGACGAAAACCATGTTAATTTGGCAGTGGAGATGCAGTGAGATTAGCACAGAATGACCAAGTCTGTGATGTTGAAAATTGATGCAGGTAGTTAGATGCTGTATAGAACATTCAGCTTCAGTGGCCAAGTCATTTCTAACATCTAATGCTGTTGTGATTGAGCGCAAGGAGTTGCAGCCCATAACATTGCCCCCAAGAAAGGCCATGGCTACCCCAAATCTTGCTATACCAAAAGATCTTGCCTTTTCAAAGGGTCTTCCTATGTCAAAAGATCTTGCTATGTCAAAAGGTCATTTCACTCACTTCATCGTCTTTAATTTCCTCTGCCACAATATTTTTCCCTGTTAGTAGTAATGATTGTGTTGAAATTTGATTACTCAGGTTTTGTACCAAAGGGCTTCTGAAATGGAAAATTGTGAACTTTCAGAACCATGCCTGGCTGCAGTGTGAGCAATGAACAAACAGTGCAGATTATCCACAGATACATTGTACAGATAGTGGCATTCATCAATCCTAGGAACAACAAATGAAGTTACCAAGTTCTCAATTTTGTAATAAATTTTGAATATTCAAGCAATTTTATAAGGAAAATGTGAAAGCCTTGTTGGATACATGGTAAAAAAAAGAAGTGAAAATAAAAATCCTATTTTTTCTTTTGTCGTTTGGAGTAAACCATTCCCCGTATGCCATCGGGATCGGCGACGAAGCCCAATGGGCGATAGAACCCGAGAACTCGGGGCTCCGAATAAAGGGCAATATTGGAAATTCCTCTTCCGAGAAGCTCCTTCAGCAGCCTCTCGATGACGGCCTTGCCGAGCCCGATGCCCTGGAACGACGGGTCCACCACCACGTCCCATATGATGGCGTTGAAGACGCCGTCGCCGGTTGCCCTCGCGAAAGCCACCGGCCGCCGCGTCCTCCGGTGCTCCACCCATAGAACCGCCTGCGTGTGCTCCAGTGCCAGGCGGATCTTCTCCGCGTCCCGCCGTGGGAAACCCACCGCCACGAACACAGTGTTCAGCTCCTCCAGGTCCAGCCCCTCCGCGTCGCGCCGCAACAAGAACCCGCGCGACTCCAGCGCCTCGTCGGAGACTGAGAGCGGGTAGTCGCCACCGTAGGGGGAGGACGATGCGACGGAGACGCTTCGGGGGAGGGTTCGCACCCTGGTTTGGCCGAAACGGAGACAGGGTGGAAGAGGAGCGGAGACAGCGCCACGTAACAACATTTTATAGATAGAACAAAAAAGTGTTTTGAATTTAATTTATAATGGAAATTTCACACTTTATGATCATTTTCCCACTTTATCTTAAATAATATTTTTAAACTGAAAAAAAAAAAACTCAAGCTTAAATAATATTTTAGAATTATTCTTATTTGCTAAAACAATATGCTCTTAAATTTTCTACTTCCATCCTGATTTTGATTTTAAAATCTTATCAGTAAATTAATAAGTACGAATAACAATAAAATAAAAAACATTAAAAATAATGATTATGGAGAAACTAGTATCTATAGAAACAATTAATCGTACAGTGATTGTAATAATAATAGTAATAATTTATTTTTATTCTGATGGTGTGGCTGTTTTTGCATGTTTGTGGCTGAGAGAAAGCCTTCATGGATAAGGTGGGTTAGATGAGAGTTTTTGTTTTATTTGTTAAAGAGGGAAATGAAAAGGAAAATAAATTGGAATGTTACAAATAAACATGAGATATACATATAGAATTATTAAAGAAAATATTTTGTGAGTGGTTTTTATGGTTTTCAATCAAAAAATTTAGGTGACTTTAATAATGATTTATTAAGATTTAGACATTACAAAAATATCAATAAACCACCGATCAAGAAGTTCATCTCATGTATTCATGAAATCTCATATGTTACATTTTAGAAAGGGTAATAATCTAAAAATAGTGAGACTTGGTTATTTAATATTAAATTGTTTTATTATAAATAAGTTTTGTTATAAACGAGTTTCATTATTTTAAAATGTATCATCTTTCTAGAAACTACTTTTCTAGAGTTATCTACCTTTCCTTTAAGAGTTTTAACTCCTGAGTCATCTATTTGACGATTAGGAGGTACCTAATCGACAACGGCAACGAGGTTTACGTTTCTACCCGATCAATTTCTTCAATAGAGCAAGTATGTTTCGACTCCTTTTTCCCTTCCATTTCTTAAATCTGTTTTAGAGGAATCTTTTATTGTTGCATGTGTAATCATGCATCTCCTACACATTCTTGATTCATCTAGAGTTCTAACGACTTTGTCCGTTTGTAATTTGGTGTTTCATAGGTTCGTATAGGTATTCCTTGCGGTTCAAGTAATCGACAGGGCGTTTTTAGAGTTGGGCAATTTCTTTGAGAGGTAAGGAAAGTTAGAATGTGTTTAATTCATGATTTGGTTTGCATGTTTGGAAATTGTATGATTATTGAACTGATTGGACTGAATTGATGTTAAAAGTAGATGGAAAATGTGTAGTTTTGATTATTTTGAGCATGGAGTAATGAATTGGGATTTTGGTCCGTTTGGAATGATGTTAATTTTGTGGTTTTTAAACTGTAGGAATCTGTTGTGAGAGTGAATGGTTGTGAATTGAAGAAATTTACACTTGTTTTAACTAGTTTAAAGAAAGTGGAGTGGTGAAAATTTGTTCTAGGTACTAGGTGTCCATTTGGTTGCTAAGGGTAGTCTAGGTAGGTCATTTAGGACTGGTTAGAGTCCATAAACTTATTGAAAAAGTGCCAAAAGTAGTAGAATGAGATTTGGGTCCCTAGGTTGAGAAATTTGGTGTTTTGAAAGGGGAATTGGTTAGTAATCACTTTAGATTGATATTAGTAAAGTTTAGGAACACTTAGTTAAGTCTAATTAGGTGTATAACACAATTTAGGAGAGTTAGAAGTTGGGAAAAATAGTTAGAAGTGGTAAATGTGGTTTGAGTTGCATAATTCTGTAGAAATTGTGCTGCAGAATTATGCAAACTCGCTGAGCGAATATGGTCACTCAGCGAGTGGTCATGAGGGATGACTCACTGTTTTGCTTATTCTCACAGCGAGCTAGTGCACTGAGCGACCAGTTGAGGTCTAGGAGCACTGTTAGATTTATTCAAATAGCGAAGGGGTGCGCTCAGTGAGTGTTTGGGAGGTCTGGGCCACTGCCTGGGCTTTCGCATAGTGAAATGGGGTCGCTATGCGAGGAGTTGAGGTCTGGTACCATTGGGAGTTTATTCGCACAACGAGATGGGTCGTTGTGTGAGAAACCTCTGATTCACTCAGCGAGGGTATGCATTGAGCGACTATGTCTGGTTATCATGTTTCATTTCTTCTTTGTTTCTTATTTGTGAAGTAATGAAATTGATTTGATTGTGGTTAATATATGATTAGGAATGAGTGTTATTTAAGTATCAAAGAAAGGTTTGTGATTTCGAAATGGTGCGGAAGAGAATTCCAAGGAGAAATTTCTCAGTGATGATTGTCAAAGTTTGTAAGTATGAATATGGAAAGCTTAGTCTTGGAGTTCATCCTGACATTCTAATGGTCACCTATTCTCAAGTAGAGAGGGGTAAGGCATGTCGTGAGAATAGCAGGAGGTCCTAGCCTAGGGGCTTTTCCTTGGCCTAAGGTGAGTGATAACGGACTAACCTTGTGTGGTAGCTTGGGGTAGGCCAACTGTTTCACCACAACAAGTGCACGAACTGCCATAGCTACATATCTGTACTAATTCGGATAGTCAAGTCTAAGGTCTTTACATGTTAAGATGTTTGGAATGATGTATGTGATCTAAATGATTTATGTATGTTATGTTATAAATGTGATATGATTTCTTTGGTATCTAGCTTACCCTTACTTCTGTGTTGTATGTTGAATGTTGTTTTCTCTTTTTCAATGATCACCTTAACCGATATGAGCTTAGGGAGGACATCTTTTAGGGGATTCAACGTTTGGTTGAGAGAGAAAAGCAACAGGATAGATAGTTTTTGGTTCATCAAGAATAGGATCTTTCGTTCTAGTAGCCTGTTAATGAATCGGCAAGTGTACCGAATCGTATCAAGTAATAAACATGGTAAAACCAAGTATCATTTCCCAAGAGACTCACGGCCTAAGCAGTTATGTGATACCTTGATTAACTAAGACTTGAAAACGAACTCATTTTTTTATAATGCAAAATAAAAGTAAACATGAATGCAATTTTGATCAATTGAAGAGAGACACAAAAGTGAATGAATGCTTGGTAAAATATGGAATGAATATGTTGTTGGGGTTTCGATTTCTCCTATCCACTCTCATGCATATAAGAATTATTCTTCTTCATTAATGTTAATGCTACTTTCTAATTTACTTAAAACTCGATGTCTCGGCAAAGAAAGCATATCCTTAATTATTAGTTTACAATGTCTTGTCTCCCTAGTAATTAATTTTGCATTACATACGCACAAAAGCTTAAGGCAACCAAGCATTCTATCCCTATGTCTAGGCAATAGTTCCCTTGGGAGAGATTCCCCAAATCTAGATTCCCCCGTATGTGTCCATATCAACGAAATCAATAATCATGCTATGAATGAGTTAAACAAAGCAATGCATAGAGTATAGAGGAAAAATCTTAATGATTAATGAAAGAAGCATTTGTAAATATAAACAAATTCAAATATATGAGAGTTTAAAGGATTACATCTTCCCCCAACAACAAATGGAATTTAGTTCCTTATTAACATGGAGAAACTAGATCAACAATGGAAAAGAATGAGATAGAAAAACCCTAAAAGTTGAAGATGGAAGCTCCCCCATCCAAATTCGCCTCTAGAGAGTGAAAGAGTGTTTTTGTGCGCCTCTTCTGTCAAAAGATACACTGCCTAGGACGTTCAAGTCCTTAAATAGATCGAACTAAAAACAGAAACACAGACCAAGCTCGTGTCGCCAACGCTCAGTGCGTCCCACTTAGGGCACCCAGGCTTCATCCAGAAACATATGGCACTCAGCTTCACTCAGAAGGGCAAGCAGGCTTGGTGCGACTCGAGGAATTGGTGCTCAATTCCCCAAAAAGGGCACCCAGGCGCGAGCCAGAAGCTTTTTGCGCTAAGGGCCTCAGAAAAGGGCAGTCAGGCATGAGACAGTGAGTTCTGGCGCTGAGGGCCCCTGAAAAGGGCACTCAGGCGTCCTACGATCCTCTTTTCTGATGTTTTTCTAGTCCTTCCTAAGTTCCAACTCCTTGGTGCTTCAACTCTTCTTCCAAATCATCTCAATTCCTACTAAAACAAGGGAATCTAGCCATAAAATCATTAAGTTCACCCTGAACTCTCTTATTCACACAACTTAAATAAAATCATGATTTCAAGCAAGTTTCTAAGTAAAAAAGGTTGTATTTAGTATCAAATTTAAGTCACAAATAATGGTAATTTCAATTGTTATCATAGTTTTAAGTTACTTGTAAGTTCTCATTTATGTACACATGTAGTTTTATACTACTAAAAGGGGATATTACACATTTAATATTTATTTGTTTTTATTTATTTGTAGTAACTTCACAATGAATATATTTTTAAGTCCAATATAACTTTAATATATGCCCTTTAGTTATAATTTCATAATCTCTTTTAATTATATTGCCTGTATTAGAAATGTTGTTAATTGTTGAGGTATCAATATTAGGACACTATTGTCATTCAATATATCGGTTGTTAATATCTTTTATTAGTTTAAAATTTATTTGTTAACTTAAGTTTGAAAAGGAAAATAAATAATATAGTGTGTTGACAATTTGTAGAAAATTAAATAAAAGTTGAATGTGTTATAATTTTGTGAATGTGACACTAGTGTAAAATAAAACACCAAATGTAATATTTGTAATATTAATAATAATTGAAAACAGAATTAAAACATCAAATGAGAATATTTTGTTTTAACTAATATAGTTTAAAAATAGTTTAAAAAAATAAATGAGTTAACCGTCAATTAATTAACAGTCATTCTAGTTTCAAAATTATAAAATAAGGTATTTGCTTGTAAAGTTTATAATTATCTATATTTTATATTTTAGACTGTAATACTAAAAAAGTCTATGTAACATTCCAATTTTTATATTGTTTAATTATTGTATAATATCTTTTAATATTACAAAATAGTTAATTTGAGAAAAACATATAAACTATTATCATAATTATTCAAAAAATAATATATATATATATACCATTTTATACAACAAAATGATATATTGTATTGTGTTAGAATTCTAAGTGTGAGTCTAAGTCTCACATTAAGTAGAAATGAAAAAGTAGAGTACCATATAAGGTTAAAGATCCATTAATGCATTACCTTGAGGTTTTTGGTAGAGAATAGTATCAATCCCTTATGTGGTTAGACTTAGATCTCATTAGTGTTGTATATCTTCCTAGTGACCCTCCTCTTCGATAAACCCAATGTTAAGCCCCTGACAAGTGTACCAGATCGTTATCAAGTAATATAAATGGGTAAGTCCAAGTATCGTTTCCCAAAGGACTCTTAGGCCTTAATTTTCATGTAACCTAATTTCATAAGACTTGAGAAAAGAATAAAGTTTTGATTGTTAAATGCAAAAACAGAATTAAACATGCAAATGCAGTGAATCAATGGTTAAGGAAAAACTATGGATGAATGGTGTTGTTGGGGTTTACAATTTCATCTTATCCACTCTCACATATCTACTCTTCTTATTTACTTCACTTGTTTATCTAATTGCAATGCAAACTTTCTAGCCTACCCTTAGCCCAATCCCTTGGAGAAAAGAGTCTATTATTAATTACCAGCTTGCTATCCCTAGCCTCCCCTAGTAACCAATAATGCATTATGAACAGAAGCAAAATACAATTGATCGTCCTACCCCTATCCCTAGGCGGTATTAGCATAATCAAGAAATTTCTCACCAGTTCATGACATTACCGTACGTCCCTGTATCAATAAAGAAAAACAACTTTTACTGAATGAGTTAAACAATAAAAGCATTAAGCATAGATGAGAACCCAACAATTGATAAACAAGTATATGACAAGCATATGAAATAAATAAGAATTTGGATAAATGAGAGTTTCAAAAGATTACATTGTTCCCCAACAACAAAGGATTTAGTTCACCATAATCATGATGAACTAGATGAATTGAATGGAAAGAATGAAAAGATAAACCCTAGATTTGGTAGGTTGGAACTCCCACATCTAAAATCCTCCTCCAAGGGGTGAAAAGAGTGTTGTGTTGTCTTCCTTTGCCAAAAGATTAGGGTTTCAAGTCGCATTGGGGCTATATATAGGCCAAAAAGATAACAAAATGATCACAGAATTCGCAGAATAAAAACTGACAACCGCTCAGCCCCTAATTTGACCGCTCAGCGGTTTTCCCTTAATCGTAAGACCACTCAGCGCCCAAAACTACCGCTCAGCGCCCATTTTCACCGCTCAGCGCTGGTCAACTGTACTCTGGTCAACTTTTCAGCATTCTGGTCAACTGGTTGACTGTTCTAGTTGATTAGTTGACTTTCTAGTTGTCTGGTTGACTTTTCTGCATTTTGGTTGACTTTTTTGTACTGCAACTCTTTGATAATTCAATCCTTCTTTCAAATCATCCAATAAACCTACAAAATCAAGGGAAACCAAGCATAAAACCAAGAAAACCAACTTTGACTCTCTTATTCTCTAACTTAATAAAAATGCATGATTTCAAGCTAATTCTAAGCCATAAAGGGTGTGATTTAATATCAAAATCAAGTATGAAAATAACTGTTTTTCAACCGTTATCACCCAACAACTAAATCAAAAGCATAATATAAACTTTATAAAACAAAAAGGAAACAAAGAAACATTATACTCTAAGCTTTAGCTCTGTCAGCCACTAACACCTCTTCACCATAAATTTCTTTAAGCTCAAAGAAAACAAGCATACACAAGAACAAACAAACCACCCATGAGTGTGAGAATCATCCCCCAATCCTGAAGTCCCTACTTCAAACAAAACAATCATCCAATTCAATATACATCAAATTCATTTAAACCACTTTAAATAAGCATAAATCATGTTATAAACAAATCCTAGTTTGATCCTTCACACAATCACAATCATTGAACACATCACAAAATCTGCTTGCTCAGCCAGAAAATCACTGGAACTTAAGTTTTGTAATCTCTCAAAAGTCGCCCAACGACTGTCAAGTCAGTAACTCTTTGACTTTGAATCGCCCAATAAGATTTTGCTTTCCCAACGATCACTAAGTCTGTAGCTATCTGACTTTGAATTCACCCAGCGAGTACATGTTTGCTTAATGAGTCTACATAATTTTGCAGAAATACAATTATGCATATTTATGCCATACCAGACCTATAAGACCAATCTACCACTAACTCTATATACCAAAACAATCATTCATCACATAAAACACCAATCAATGACTTAATTCACCTAAGATTGAATACTCATTTGTTCAAATGATCTACAACTTAGTACATTAAAATCAAATCACGACCTAAAAACTAATACAACAAATTTCACACATTATAGACTAGATTTTTAGGGAACTAACTGGCTAACTAAATCCTAATTGACACAAAAACAGAGTCCAAACATCAAGTTCCCTCATAAAACAACTCCTCTAGAATTTCACTTGTAAAAACCCTAAATCTTAAACCAAAATCATTTATAACTCTATCCTTTTACCACAGTATGATTCAGCAAAAATTCCTAATTCAATACAACATTGCTTCCACTAGTTCAAGTAACTAAAAAAAAGGTACATTCAACAATCAATCACTACAAAAGTTCGTTTAATATAAAAAAACACATACTCAAGCCAAATTCACTCAATCATGTACAAACATCAAAACTTTAGCACACTCTCATTTACTCAATTCAATAATTCAGCCAATTCAATCAAACTGAAGTACACCAAATCAGAATTATCACCTAGGGAGGTATCTTATGTGTATATAAACCTATGTTCATCTCTTGTTTTATCCAATGTGGGACTTTATTTGTATTCTAACAGAAACCAATTGGTTACACTTGAAGATTTCGCCACTAGAATTATTCAAGAGGTGTTTGATCTTCAAACAAATATACAGGAGATGAAAACTGTTAAGTCCCTGGCTAGTGTACCAGATCGTTATCAAGTAATATAAACGGGTAAGTCTGAGTATCGTTTCCCAAAGGACTCTTAGGCCTTAACTTTCATGTAACCTAATTTCATAAGACTTGAGAAAAGAATAAAGTTTTGACTGTTAAATGCAAAAAACAGAATTAAACATGCAAATGCAGTAAATCAATGGTTGAGGAAAAACTATGGATGAATGATGTTGTTGGGGTTTACAATCTCATCTTATCCACTCTCATATATCTACTTTTCTTATTTACTTCACTTATTTATCCAATTGCCATGCAAACTTTCTAGCCTACCTTTAACCCAATCCCTTGGTGTAAAGAGCCTATTATTAATTACCGGCTTGCTATCCCTAGCCTCCCCTAGTAAATAATAATGCAATGCGAACGGAAGCAAAATACAATTGATCGTCCTACACCTAACCCTAGGTGGTATTAGCATAATCAAGGAATTTCTGACCAGTTCATGACATTACCGTACGTCCCCGTATCAATAAAGACAAACAACGTTTACTGAATGCGTTAAACAATAAAAACATTAAGCACAGATGAGAACCCAACAATTGATAAACAGGTATATAACAAGGATATGAAATAAATAAGAATTTGAATATATGAGAGTTTTAAAAGATTACATTGTTCCCCAACAACAAAGGATTTAGTTCACCATAATCATAATGAACTAGATGAATTGAGTGAAAAGAATGAAAAGATAAACCCTAGATTTGGTAGGTTGGAGCTCCCACATCCAAAATCCTCCTCCAAGGGGTGAAAAGAGTGTTGTGTCGTCTTCCTTTGCCAAAAGATTGTGTTTCAATTTGCACTGGGGCTATTTATAAGCCAAAAAGATAAAAGAAATATTACAGAATCCGCAATATAAAAGCTGACAACCGCCCGGGCCCTAATTTAACCGCTCAGCGGTTTCCCCTTAATCACAGGACCGCTCAGCGCCCAAAACTGCCTCTCAACGCCAAAAACTAACCGCTCAGCGCCCATTTTCACCGTTCAGCGCTAGTCAACTGTACTCTGGTCAACTTTTCAGCATTCTGGTCAGCTGGTTGACTGTTCTTGTTGACTGGTTGACTTTCTGGTAGACAAATTGACTTTTCTGCATTCTGGTTAACTTTTCTGCACTGCAACTCTTTGATAATTCAATCCTTCTTTCAAATCATTCAATAAACATACAAAATCAAGGGAAACCAAGCATAAAACCAAGAAAACCATCTTTGACGCTCTTATTCTCTAACTTAATAAAAATGCATGATTTCAAGCTAATTTTAAGCCATAAAGGGTATGTTTTAATATCAAAATCAAGTATGAAAATAACTGTTTTTCAACCGTTATCACAGCCCCAAACTTAGAATTTTGCTTGTCCTCAAGCAAAACAAGATGTAACTCAGTTTTCAAACAATCAATACAATGGATTAATACTTTCCAAAACTCTTTTATCCGAGACAAGTAATCACTCTTAGCTTATCATAAAAATATCAGTCAAAATGTATAGATGCATTACTTCCATTAAACTCAATATGGTGTTCACATAATCACAGTCTTTCCAACAGATGCTATTATCATGAATGACCAATTAACCAAGCACAGATGCAATCATGTATAACTGGAACTACTCATCACCAATGAAAGTGTTTCACTCAAGCACACAAGTGTATATTGAGGTGACTCATACTCTCTACTATTACAATGTCACACAAATTAACTTTGCCTTTCATTTTACCACAATCAATCATATTCACAAGCAAGTTATCATCACAAGGACTTTTATGGCTTGTAACGTGGTTGGGCTAAGAAGAACATTAGTTTTTCTGGATCACAAAATCCTTGAGTTAAGAGAGTTATTCACATTTATAATTTAAGCACAAACCCTCTTTAAACAACCAATCTCACTCATTCGCAACTTTCCCTTTTCTTTGCATTGAGTTTTTCTTCTCATTTAATCTTTTCTTTTTCTTTTTCATTTTTTTTTATGTTTTCTTCAACACATTAGCCCAATGCTTATCTTTTTCTTTTTCAACTTTCCCAACAGCCCCAAACTTGAACCTTTATCAATACCACACAATAATTCTCAACTTAACTCAAGGTAAAGATTTGCAAAAGGGTTTTGTCATACTGTTTAAGGCTTAGGTTCAAAAAGGGTAGAACAAATTGTGCTCTTTTTAATTGGGACGAAACTTTTTGCATTGGCTAAGAAAGGGCTACATCAAATATGGCCTTGATCATATGACACATGCAAGCAAGTGATTTAATCATAGAAACTTGGGCAAAGTCATTCATGCTTTCAAAGTAATAGCAATCATTCAATCAAAAACTCTGGAGTTCAAAACCTCACATATGCTAATTTCAAGTTCCAATACATAGATACACATCCTGCTCAATATCATAATCACAATCATGTTATCATGCATCTGTTCATATATATTGTGAACAACCACCTGTATATAGCATCTCATATATCATCTCAACATCCATCAATATAAAAGCCTCATCAAGCATACTCATCAGAAATCATCATCAACCCATTGCATCAGATATAAGTTCTAAACCAAGTACGTCAACACCTATTCTAACAACAGAAGCAAATATAACATAATTCAAAAAGATATGTTTAGAAAATTGGGTTGCCTCCCAGGTAGCGCTTGTTTAACGTCACAAGCCTGACCCAAACCTTTTTAGCACTTGTCAGTAAGTGAAAATCTTTCCAACACCCATCAGTAGGTGTGCTTCCCTGTATCATCACCAAGATTTAAAAATTTAAAGTACAAAAATATTGTTCTTGGATCACTAGGGTGTCTCCCAGTAAGCACTCTTTTAACGTCATTAGCTTGACCCGGTAAAGCTCAAACACCCATCAGTAGGTGTTGATATTCTTCTTATCACCAACTTTAAA
>NC_028360.1:6197060-6198247 GCF_000741045.1 Vigna radiata var. radiata
AAGCATAAAACCAAGAAAACCATCTTTGACTCTCTTATTCTCTAACTTAATAAAAATGCATGATTTCAAGCTAATTCTAAGCCATAAAGGGTGTGTTTTAATATCAAAATCAAGTATGAAAATAATTGTTTTTCAACCGTTATCAAAAACTCTTAGATAAAAGTTAAAGAAGTATAGAAAAGTGATTTCTAGAGAGATTGTGTGGTTTAAAATAATAAAAGACGTTTCTTACAAAAATATTTATATTAAAATCCTTTATTACTAAATTAATCAAATCTCGTTATTCCTTAGATAAAAGTTAAAGAATTATAGAAAAGTGATTTATAGAGAGATTGTGTGTTTTAAAATAATGAAATACATTTCTTACAAAAATATTTATATTAAAATATTTTATTACTAAATTAATCAAATCTCGTTATGTTTAAGCTTAGAGCCGTCAAAATGCGTCACAACCCGCGGGCCAACTCGGCTTATCACGGGTTCGGGCCGGGTTGGGTTTGAAAAATACAACCTACTTATATGCAGGTCAGATTTAAACCCGGCTCATTTAAACCCGGCTCATGCGGGTTGAACCCGTGGTGAGCCGGGTTGGCCCACCTACCTAATAGTATTTTCTTAATTTATTATTTTATTTATGAAACCCTAAAAAATAAAATACTCTCTTCACTCACTGTGTATACCAAAAAAGTAACCTCTGCTCTCACAAATCACTCTCATGGTACTTGCTCTCATTTGACGGTGATCTCACCCTCACTTCACTGAAATTCTTCAAGGAGCAGGTAAACCACCCTTCCTTTTTTCTTCTCTTTTCTCCACATTTTTCTTTTCCCACTTCTCTTTTTTTTTTTTAGAAACCCTATAATGACAAAAATAGGGGTTTGTGATTTTTTTTTTTTGTTCTGGGCGATTTGAAGACATGGAATGATTTTTTTCATGTTCTGACATGCTTGTATCAGATTTTGTTCATTTTATTTAAACAATTTCAGTATACATTATTCGAAAAAGCTCTTTTTGATATCTTTGAATTTGGAAAATTATATTACAGATTAAACTATTAATTTTTTGTTGATGTTATTGAGTACTGGTTCTCTTTTTTTTTTTACTAATATTTTTTTATGGGTTAAATATGTTTTTAGTCCCTATACTTTGGGGCGATTTTGGTTTTAGTCCCTCTTTCAAACTAAGGT
>NC_028360.1:6203607-6210755 GCF_000741045.1 Vigna radiata var. radiata
ATGATCTTTTCTTCTTTCCTCTCTTCCTCTTTTTCTTAATCTTCTCCTCCCTCAACTTTCTCTTTTTATTTTTCCTTGATTTCTTCTTTTTTATTTTTGCACTTTTTTTCTTTTTTTCTTTTCTCTCAACCACTTCTTTTTCTTTCTTCTCATATTTCTCTCCCTCACTCAACCTTTCTGTTTCTTTCTCATCCATCTTTTCCTCCTCTATCTTTTCCTTATTTCTCTCCATTTTTTTCTCCTCTATCTTCTCCTCATTTATCTCTATCTCTTTTTCCTCTATCTTCTCCTCCTTTCTCTCCATTTTTTTCTCCTCTGTTTTCTCATCTATCTCTATCTTTTCTTCATCTATCTTCTCCTTAGCAACAACCTTTTCTATTTCTATCTCTTCTATCTTTTTCACCTCTCTCTCTATCTTCTCCTCATCAACAACCTCATCAATTGATGTCTCCAAATTCCTGAAGGTAACTTCATAGCTCTTGGAATCGTACTTCTCCAAAAATTTGTCGAACTTTTCATTAAGGCTTTAGACTTGTTCCGTCACATCACCTATCTGTTGACATAGTTGTTGATCGTCTTCTCACATTTCTATTGATGAAGAGTGTTGTTGTTGCCAGTGATATTGTTGCATCTCTTCCATGCTTCTATGAGAAGAAAATCTTGTATACATGTCCTGCGGAAAAAGTTCGTCATTCTTTATATTCTCCTCTATGCCTTTGGCATGGTATACTTCCAAATTCATGACCCTCTGAAAGAGTTCATGAGCATCTGTATTTTCCAATGGAGTAAATTATTGCTCAGCAGCTTGCCCAAATTGGCTTTGATCCATGTATGAGTGAGGTTCCCGCCAGTGGTTGAAAACATTTTGGTAGAATTGAGTGCCCATATAGTCAAATTCTTTTCCATACCGCATTCTGCAAATGTTAGGCACAAAACCCTAGAAAACATTTATTAGAACAAAAATAAGAATAAACATAACAATCAAGTCAAATTTAATCAGTTTACACTACTAGATAAGTTAAACCACGAGTCCCCGGCAACGGTGCCAAAAACTTATTAAGCCCCTGAAAGTGTACCAGATCGTTATCAAGTAATATAAACGGGTAAGTCCGAGTACCGTTTCCCAAAGGACTCTTAGGCCTTAACTTTCATGTAACCTAATTTCATAAGACTTGAGAAAAGAATAAAGTTTTGATTGTTAAATGCAAAACACAGAATTTAACATGCAAATGCAATGAATCAATAGTTGAGGAAAAACTATGGATGAATGGTGTTGTTGGGGTTTACAATTTCCTCTTATCCACTCTCATATATCTACTNTTCTTATTTACTTCACTTATTTATCTAATTGCCATGCAAACTTTCTAGCCTACCCTTAACCCAATCCCTTGGTGAAAAGAGTCTATTATTAATTATCGGCTTGTTATCCCTAGCCTCCCCTAGTAACTAATAATGCAATGCGAACGGAAGAAAAATACAATTGATCGTCCTACACCTAACCCTAGGTGGTATTAGCATAATCAAGGAATTTCTCACCAGTTCATGACATTATCGTACGTCCCCGTATCAATAAAGTCAAACAACGTTTACTGAATCAGTTAAACAATAAAAGCATTAAGCATAGATGAGAACCCAACAATTGATAAACAAATATATGACAAGCATATGAAATAAATAAGAATTTGAATATATGAGAGTTTCAAAAGATTACATTGTTCCTCAACAACAAAGGATTTTCACCATAATCATGATGAACTAGATGATTTGAATGAAAAGAATGAAAAGATAAACCCTAGATTTGGTAGGTTGGAGCTCCCACATCCAAAATCCTCCTCCAAGGGGTGAAGAGAGTGTTGTGTTGTCTTCCTCTGCCAAAAGATTGTGTTTCAATTCGTACTGGGACTATTTATAAGCCAAAAAGATAACAGAAAGATTACAGAATCCGCAATATAAAAACTGACAATCGCCCGAGCCCTAATTTGACCGCTCAGCGGTTTCCCCTTAATCGTAGGACCGCTCAGCGCCCAAAACTGCCGCTCAGCGCCAAAAGCTCAGCGCCCATTTTCACCGCTCAGCGTTGGTCAACTGTACTCTGGTCAACTTTTCAGCATTCTGGTCAACTGGTTGACTGGTTGACTTTCTGGTTGACTAGTTGACTTTTCTGCATTTTGGTTGACTTTTCTGCACTGCAACTCTTTGATAATTCAATCATTCTTTCAAATCATTCAATAAACCTACAAAATCAAGGGAAACCAAGCATAAAACCAAGAAAACCANCTTTGACTCTCTTATTCTCTAACTTAATAAAAATGCATGATTTCAAGCTAATTCTAAGCCATAAAGGGTGTGATTTAATATCAAAATCAAGTATGAAAATAACTGTTTTTCAACCGTTATCACCCAACAACTAAATCAAAAGCATAATATAAACTTTATAAAACAAAAAGGAAACAAAGAAACATTATACTCTAAGCTTTAGCTCTGTCAGCCACTAACACCTCTTCACCATAAATTTCTTTAAGCTCAAAGAAAACAAGCATACACAAGAACAAACAAACCACCCATGAGTGTGAGAATCATCCCCCAATCCTGAAGTCCCTACTTCAAACAAAACAATCATCCAATTCAATATACATCAAATTCATTTAAACCACTTTAAATAAGCATAAATCATGTTATAAACAAATCCTAGTTTGATCCTTCACACAATCACAATCATTGAACACATCACAAAATCTGCTTGCTCAGCCAGAAAATCACTGGAACTTAAGTTTTGTAATCTCTCAAAAGTCGCCCAACGACTGTCAAGTCAGTAACTCTTTGACTTTGAATCGCCCAATAAGATTTTGCTTTCCCAACGATCACTAAGTCTGTAGCTATCTGACTTTGAATTCACCCAGCGAGTACATGTTTGCTTAATGAGTCTACATAATTTTGCAGAAATACAATTATGCATATTTATGCCATACCAGACCTATAAGACCAATCTACCACTAACTCTATATACCAAAACAATCATTCATCACATAAAACACCAATCAATGACTTAATTCACCTAAGATTGAATACTCATTTGTTCAAATGATCTACAACTTAGTACATTAAAATCAAATCACGACCTAAAAACTAATACAACAAATTTCACACATTATAGACTAGATTTTTAGGGAACTAACTGGCTAACTAAATCCTAATTGACACAAAAACAGAGTCCAAACATCAAGTTCCCTCATAAAACAACTCCTCTAGAATTTCACTTGTAAAAACCCTAAATCTTAAACCAAAATCATTTATAACTCTATCCTTTTACCACAGTATGATTCAGCAAAAATTCCTAATTCAATACAACATTGCTTCCACTAGTTCAAGTAACTAAAAAAAAGGTACATTCAACAATCAATCACTACAAAAGTTCGTTTAATATAAAAAAACACATACTCAAGCCAAATTCACTCAATCATGTACAAACATCAAAACTTTAGCACACTCTCATTTACTCAATTCAATAATTCAGCCAATTCAATCAAACTGAAGTACACCAAATCAGAATTATCACCTAGGGAGGTATCTTATGTGTATATAAACCTATGTTCATCTCTTGTTTTATCCAATGTGGGACTTTATTTGTATTCTAACAGAAACCAATTGGTTACACTTGAAGATTTCGCCACTAGAATTATTCAAGAGGTGTTTGATCTTCAAACAAATATACAGGAGATGAAAACTGTTAAGTCCCTGGCTAGTGTACCAGATCGTTATCAAGTAATATAAACGGGTAAGTCTGAGTATCGTTTCCCAAAGGACTCTTAGGCCTTAACTTTCATGTAACCTAATTTCATAAGACTTGAGAAAAGAATAAAGTTTTGACTGTTAAATGCAAAAAACAGAATTAAACATGCAAATGCAGTAAATCAATGGTTGAGGAAAAACTATGGATGAATGATGTTGTTGGGGTTTACAATCTCATCTTATCCACTCTCATATATCTACTTTTCTTATTTACTTCACTTATTTATCCAATTGCCATGCAAACTTTCTAGCCTACCTTTAACCCAATCCCTTGGTGTAAAGAGCCTATTATTAATTACCGGCTTGCTATCCCTAGCCTCCCCTAGTAAATAATAATGCAATGCGAACGGAAGCAAAATACAATTGATCGTCCTACACCTAACCCTAGGTGGTATTAGCATAATCAAGGAATTTCTGACCAGTTCATGACATTACCGTACGTCCCCGTATCAATAAAGACAAACAACGTTTACTGAATGCGTTAAACAATAAAAACATTAAGCACAGATGAGAACCCAACAATTGATAAACAGGTATATAACAAGGATATGAAATAAATAAGAATTTGAATATATGAGAGTTTTAAAAGATTACATTGTTCCCCAACAACAAAGGATTTAGTTCACCATAATCATAATGAACTAGATGAATTGAGTGAAAAGAATGAAAAGATAAACCCTAGATTTGGTAGGTTGGAGCTCCCACATCCAAAATCCTCCTCCAAGGGGTGAAAAGAGTGTTGTGTCGTCTTCCTTTGCCAAAAGATTGTGTTTCAATTTGCACTGGGGCTATTTATAAGCCAAAAAGATAAAAGAAATATTACAGAATCCGCAATATAAAAGCTGACAACCGCCCGGGCCCTAATTTAACCGCTCAGCGGTTTCCCCTTAATCACAGGACCGCTCAGCGCCCAAAACTGCCTCTCAACGCCAAAAACTAACCGCTCAGCGCCCATTTTCACCGTTCAGCGCTAGTCAACTGTACTCTGGTCAACTTTTCAGCATTCTGGTCAGCTGGTTGACTGTTCTTGTTGACTGGTTGACTTTCTGGTAGACAAATTGACTTTTCTGCATTCTGGTTAACTTTTCTGCACTGCAACTCTTTGATAATTCAATCCTTCTTTCAAATCATTCAATAAACATACAAAATCAAGGGAAACCAAGCATAAAACCAAGAAAACCATCTTTGACGCTCTTATTCTCTAACTTAATAAAAATGCATGATTTCAAGCTAATTTTAAGCCATAAAGGGTATGTTTTAATATCAAAATCAAGTATGAAAATAACTGTTTTTCAACCGTTATCACAGCCCCAAACTTAGAATTTTGCTTGTCCTCAAGCAAAACAAGATGTAACTCAGTTTTCAAACAATCAATACAATGGATTAATACTTTCCAAAACTCTTTTATCCGAGACAAGTAATCACTCTTAGCTTATCATAAAAATATCAGTCAAAATGTATAGATGCATTACTTCCATTAAACTCAATATGGTGTTCACATAATCACAGTCTTTCCAACAGATGCTATTATCATGAATGACCAATTAACCAAGCACAGATGCAATCATGTATAACTGGAACTACTCATCACCAATGAAAGTGTTTCACTCAAGCACACAAGTGTATATTGAGGTGACTCATACTCTCTACTATTACAATGTCACACAAATTAACTTTGCCTTTCATTTTACCACAATCAATCATATTCACAAGCAAGTTATCATCACAAGGACTTTTATGGCTTGTAACGTGGTTGGGCTAAGAAGAACATTAGTTTTTCTGGATCACAAAATCCTTGAGTTAAGAGAGTTATTCACATTTATAATTTAAGCACAAACCCTCTTTAAACAACCAATCTCACTCATTCGCAACTTTCCCTTTTCTTTGCATTGAGTTTTTCTTCTCATTTAATCTTTTCTTTTTCTTTTTCATTTTTTTTTATGTTTTCTTCAACACAT
Organism: Vigna radiata var. radiata; assembly: GCF_000741045.1. Taxonomy (NCBI): domain Eukaryota; kingdom Viridiplantae; phylum Streptophyta; class Magnoliopsida; order Fabales; family Fabaceae; genus Vigna; species Vigna radiata. The sequence continues at coordinate 6,209,355 of NC_028360.1, forward strand.
TAGCCCAATGCTTATCTTTTTCTTTTTCAACTTTCCCAACAGCCCCAAACTTGAACCTTTATCAATACCACACAATAATTCTCAACTTAACTCAAGGTAAAGATTTGCAAAAGGGTTTTGTCATACTGTTTAAGGCTTAGGTTCAAAAAGGGTAGAACAAATTGTGCTCTTTTTAATTGGGACGAAACTTTTTGCATTGGCTAAGAAAGGGCTACATCAAATATGGCCTTGATCATATGACACATGCAAGCAAGTGATTTAATCATAGAAACTTGGGCAAAGTCATTCATGCTTTCAAAGTAATAGCAATCATTCAATCAAAAACTCTGGAGTTCAAAACCTCACATATGCTAATTTCAAGTTCCAATACATAGATACACATCCTGCTCAATATCATAATCACAATCATGTTATCATGCATCTGTTCATATATATTGTGAACAACCACCTGTATATAGCATCTCATATATCATCTCAACATCCATCAATATAAAAGCCTCATCAAGCATACTCATCAGAAATCATCATCAACCCATTGCATCAGATATAAGTTCTAAACCAAGTACGTCAACACCTATTCTAACAACAGAAGCAAATATAACATAATTCAAAAAGATATGTTTAGAAAATTGGGTTGCCTCCCAGGTAGCGCTTGTTTAACGTCACAAGCCTGACCCAAACCTTTTTAGCACTTGTCAGTAAGTGAAAATCTTTCCAACACCCATCAGTAGGTGTGCTTCCCTGTATCATCACCAAGATTTAAAAATTTAAAGTACAAAAATATTGTTCTTGGATCACTAGGGTGTCTCCCAGTAAGCACTCTTTTAACGTCATTAGCTTGACCCGGTAAAGCTCAAACACCCATCAGTAGGTGTTGATATTCTTCTTATCACCAACTTTAAAAGCTTTGTCTGCTTTAATAGTCTTGACAACCCATAACCTATTCTTGAATTTCACTTGGTGTGCCAGGTTTGGGTTTGTCACTTTTCACATCAGGGTGTCGGTGAACCAATTCTCCTTCCTTATCCGCCTCCTGATGATCTTGTGCTCCTAGTGCAAATTTTATCCTGCATATACTAAAAAACACTGCACTAGAGCACATAATTAGTCCAAAATAAAAAATAAAACAATAAAAATATTATTTTATTTTTAAATTTTTGTTTTTTTTTCGTTTTTTTAAATAAAAATAAAAATAAAAACAGGAAAATAAAAACACCCCTTAGTATGTGTTAATTCTCTTTGCTTGATATTCTTTCTTTTTCTTCTTTCTGCTGAATTTCTTCAGAAAATTAAGAACACCAAGCACCTGTTTCCATGTATCAATCATAGGAACTTTAATCTCCATTTTCTTGAAGATCTCCATAAAGCACTTAAACTTCTTTTCCTTCCTATGATTTTTCT
>NC_028360.1:6210775-6219636 GCF_000741045.1 Vigna radiata var. radiata
TAAAGTTGAAGGACTAAATTGTACCTTAGTTTGAAAGAGGGACTAAAACCAAAATCGCCCCAAAGTATAGGGACTAAAAACATATTTAAACCTTTTTTTATTGATTGTCGGAATTGTTCTGATATTAGGAAAATCTTTATTAGTGAATTTGGAGACAACAAGAACAAGGGTCAAGGGTTACAAGAATTGATGAAGAAGATGATTCAAGAGAACAAAACATTGTGGATTTATATATTCAAGATTCTAATATCGTAAATCGATAAGGAACAAAAAATGATGAATATAAGAAACTTATTTGTATGTTTTTTGTGCTTGTTTTTGGATGACATTCGGATTATATTATATTTTTTATTATTATTTTGAATTTTCTTTAACATAATTTTTTGGGAGTGAAATTTGTTTAAATTTAAATTACAGAAAGTTTGTATTTTTTATTTAAAAAAATATAATTAAATGGGCTAGTGAGTCAGCCCGTTTACCCACCAACCCGTGGTGGGTCGGGTCGGGTTCAAGTTTTTCTAGCTCGCTAATAAATGAGCTGGGTTGAGTTGACTCACTAAGTGATCAATCCATAATGGGCCGGGTCGGGTCGAGCCGGGTTACGCTTGACAGCTCTATTTAAGTTATTGTCACTTTTAAAATACCATTTTCTAATTATTGTAAATTTGATTCCTAACTTTAATCACTATCAATTAACTTTAGTATGCAAAGTGTGCATCAATCAATTGTGAAAACACGGTTGTGAAAGTTAAGAAACAGGTTTACCTTTTTAGTACGTGATATACTAAATTAACTTATAATATCAAGAATTAATTTTCTTACATTGCTTAAATTTAAACTATTATTAATTCATTAAAAATTGCATGATTCAGATACCAATAAATGTTCAACGTATGGAACAAATATAAACTGAACTAAGTATTCGTATTGACCAAAGTTTTACATTAACTAATATGAGGAAAAGGAGCAAGATAAAATATTAAAAAAAAAAAGCAAACCAATTTGAGGATTGCAACTACAAATAAACCAATTTCTCAAAAGATTTCGATACTTGTGTGTTATTAGAGAATTTATAATTTTGTTCAAAAATATAAAAAGATATACAATTTTTATTATACAAATTGCATGTGAAGAAATAAATCTTAATGTCTCGAATCACGTTAAATTTTCAGTATGTTTTTGTTTAAATTTTATATTCTTATTTATTGATATGTTTTCGCTATGATTATTTTTATGTTGTATAGTTCTCTTTTGGGATACAAACAAAGTCCTACATCGCATAAAAGAAAGGTTGGATATGAGTTTATATACACATAGATACATCAATTGGTAAGAGATCTTTTGGAATGGTACCAAAAACAAATCCAAGGCAAATAATATTTTATGAAGTGTGGAGATCTATGCATGCGTTGAACCGCTCCCAACATTCGCAATGTGTTGCATTACTTCTTTATTTTTTTTTCTTTTTTGAATAAGCATTATGTTCCATACCCCAATGTGATCTTGCCTTGTGTAGTTAAATTTCAATGGAATAAATTGCTGTTAGAATCATCACACTAATAGCATTGAAAAATTAAAAGTATCAAATGAATAGAAGCCCCTTAATTCTCATGCCAAGGAAAAGTATATACATAATTTAATTTACAGTGTGGAAAGCTCAAGATTAATGGCATTTAACTAAATGGTATATGGTTCTGAAACATAGTTAACAATGCACAATAATTATTGATTAAAAGATATGTAAATTCTTTGAAGCATCAATTTGGTCGAATTATTCTTCAGTGTCTCCTTGCTTCTCTATCAGCCTGCAGTCAAATTCAAAACGCATGCAATGTTATTTATAAGGTAAAGTTTCTTTATGCAGATCAAAAGAAAGATAAGAGTTAAAGAGAAGTTTAACATACTGCTTTGACTACTCTCTCAAAGGCTTCAGAACCATATGTATCTATATAACGTTCAACAGCTTTCCTTGCATCAAAACTCATCATCTGAAGAACTTTCTTTTGGTCCTCATGATACTTGGAATTTCCATAGAAGCTTCCTATGTTCTTGACATATTGCCTCACATAGTTCTCATATATGTAAGCAGCTCCATTGAACATTGGCAATACCAGCCAGAGGCAAAAAACTAGCTTCATGTATGGCCAAATTGGAAACCTTAACATATATATAAAAAATGTCAATTTCTATCACAATTGTTCTGATATCATGTTCATTTCAACCATTTAAAGAATAACTACTTTTTCTGTTATGTTTCATGGAAGAACTTCAGAAAGATTAAAAGATTACAGACCTACTTGCCAGTAAAATGTGTTATACAATCTCAAGATTCCTTCAAAATTGATGTTAGTTGACATATTTAAAAACGATAGTTTTATAATCTTGTTTTTTTGTCTTTTTTTTGGTCTTGAATAAATTGAGTTTTATGCACATACCATGCTAGGATCTTGTAGCAAGAAAGCTCAAAGAGGGTGATGAAGGAGTATAAAATCCAATATGTTAGCCACTGTTGATCATCCAAGGTTGAAGGACTCTCAATTGCCCTCATTGATGCGTATCTATTACATTTACTCACAACACAAGGCATTTAGTTATCGTATCCAATAGTAATTCATGCATCAGATTATGGGAATGGTTCAGTTTGTGCATTCATATGTTTATGTTTTCTTCTTGTTTCAAATAAGAATCAATTAGGAGGATAAAAATTACTGTGCCCATGTACTTACAAAGGATATAGGAGCAACACTCCAGGCCTGGTATACCGAAACCAAAACAGAAAAAATAAAATGTTAATTATTGCTGATAAAAGAATGAGAGTGCATTATATATACACATAATTTCATGAAACTATAGAAGGAGAGAAATTTGTTAAGTATAGCTTCCATTAAGAATATGCTATGTGATTCAAAAAATACATATTATTTGGTTTGAAAACATTATGGTTAGAATATAATTTGATATAATATGTCTTAATAAAATATAACCTACATACATGGAAAAGTGATAGAGATTCATTTACCCCACTATTGTGTCCAAATGTCTTGCCATTGTTCCAAGAATGCCCATGATGAAGAAGCTGTTATTAAGATCTTTTGTTGGGAGCAGATTTGAAGTGTGGATGAAATCTTTGCAGTGTAGAATTAGATACATTTGCAAGTAGTTTCTAAGGTATATATAATAGAGTGCTAGCAGGGTGAAGATCTCAAGCAAAGAATGTTTGAGGGCAAACCCAAAAGCCTTCTTTTCCCTTAGGAGAAGAAATAACGATAAAGGCCAAGTATATGGGAGAAAAGGGAAGGATACGTACTGTAAAAGATTAATGTTTGCATGTGTTTTTGAACTTGAAAGTAGCATATTCTAGTTTCCTGTCATATTCCTTACATTCTCCTTTTAATTTTCCTTTTCATATTTAGTTTATAAGCAGGTCTTCTAATATTTGAACCCTTTCAGTTTATAAACATGTGTTCTAATATTTGAACCCTTTCGTTCTTCCTATACTCAAAGGTGTTTATTGCTAATATGGAATCAAAACATTTAACTGAAATTTAATAATACTTTAAAAAAGAAAAACACTTATGCAAATGAAATTGTTTCGATCCATCCAATAATCTCACTTATGAATCGATATTAAAGAAAGTTTAAATGCACTTCTTCCTTTAACTATCCGAAATATTTTTTAAAGACATGACAAAACTGTAAATTCAAAACTCTAAATTTCACATGTAATGATAGATCATAGATGTTATCGATCAAAACATAAATAAAAAAGAGTAATCATAAATGGATACATTACACATGAAGAAAACATCATATTTGGTGTCCCTAGTTCATTTTCAGGTCAGAAACCAAATAAAGTAGCCATTTAAGTAGAAGCCTTCTGCACCTCCTGTTTTACTTCTCATAAATTGAAAAAGTATTACACTTACACATCACACCAAAAAAACCCAAAACACCGAAATGGTAGATGTGAGATTGGAACTCAAAAAAAATTAAGGATGACCCTTTTTTCTCATTTATGCAATGTGCCCTGCCAAGGTAAGAATCTTGACGTGTTTCTTTTGTCTCAGCTCATGAGGCACTGGTCCAAAAACTCTGGTTCCAATAGGTTGGCCTTGCTTGTCAACAAGCACCACAGCATTATCATCAAACTTGACCTCACTGCCATCACAACGTCCCTTTGGCATTGCTGCACGCACAACTACCCCGTATACAACCTTTCCTTTCTTCACTTTTCCATTAGGATGTGCTTCCTTCACTGATGCTATTATTGTGTCACCTAATCTTGCTCCTTTCTTCCCTTTCAATGCCTGTATACACATCACCTTTTTAGCCCCCGAGTTATCCACAACCTTGAGAACGGTCCTCATCTGTATGAAGGTGCGTTGTTGCTGCAAAAATGGAAGAGGAATTTTTGTTAGGGGTAAGAGAAAGAAAGCACCTTTTTTTTTTCAAAAAAAGGTACATATATATGCATAACAAGGAAAATGGTATTGCTTGCTACGGCATACAATATAGGTTCACCAAAACCATGTTGGGCAAGCATCAGTACAGTGTTGTTGAAAATATACAACTAATAACTGTCCAATCATGATCTGCATTTAGTTCATGCACTGACCTGAGTAAACATATTGTTGCATGTTATCTCATGTGATGTCGTAAATAAACCAGGGGAACTGTTGCTTAATCCACCAAACAGAGAACGACCCACTGTTTCAGTTTTTTGACACATCAAACAGAAAAAGTAGCAAGTTAGATATTAGAATATCATCTGGTCAACATAAAAGATATTTACTGCATGGTTCAATTATAAAAGAAAATGAAAGTAGGGCAGAGAGCGAACTATACAAGAGCTTAACACGTGAAATTTCATGTTAGTCCTGAATGCAGTTGATCAACAAAAGGATTGTTACATGTTTACAAACAACAAAATCATTTTGTAATAATTTAAGTATATTACAGGAGATTCAGGCTTTAAATCTTAACATGTTGGGCATAAAATAACATCCTTTCAAAAAGGACTTGCATAAACACAAAAAGGAAGTTAAAGTACAAATGAAGGTCACTCTTGCTAAAAGGGCAAAATTCCAAGCAACTTATTAACTTTCGTAGTCTCTTTCCTAGTCTATATACTCGTTTCATTTTCACCAGCTTCAACAGAGGCAACAAGAAGAAGCTGATATTGAGTAGTGAGTTACAACTCCAATAATTGTTATTCTTAAGCAGAATCTAAGCACTGAATTTTCCCAAGTTCACTCCTAAATTTTGCGAATATGCAATTGAGTGTTTACTTATGAAATTAGCTTCACTTCTTGGGTCTAAAGGCTGTTTTACCCGTGTCGAGCTCTTATCAGAAAGCTTATAAAGTGAAACTGACTTTCTATTTTTCAGTTCCTAAGTTGTAGTCATTAGTTCAAGTCACACAAATAACAAAATTATACCAAATTTAGAGTCTGTTTGAACGAGTGCCTCCAGAAGAGAAAAATGAAAAATATAAACAAATTAAGTTCTCCCTAATCTAAATTAGCTTATGCATAACTTAAAAATAAAAATTTATGAAATTCATATGAGAATTTCAACTAGTTAACTTATGCATACGCTAATTTTAGCTTTACTAAGATACTAATTTCAATTTTTCCTCCTATTTTTTTCTCCCACAAATAACTTACAGGAAACAATCCAAACAAACACTTATAGTTCAATGACAAAAATGCAGATATCTAATATTGTGTGGTTGTGATCCTACCCATGAAGTTTTCTCCATGCTTCAGAACAACAAAGTATGAGCACAAGGTCACAACTCAATTCCATGCAATCTAAAACTAGATATAAGTTGTTCAGTATTGACTTGAGAGTAAAGCGAATGGGCTTCCCAGACTGATAAACCAAAAAGAAAAGCTTCTGTAGGCAATCCTAAGAAGCATTTCAAGAATTACAAGAACTTAACATATCTAGCGTTATTCATAACACGGTCTCTATGAAAAAATGAAATATCTAACTTAAAGATGCTAGCAAATATATTGGATAGGAACTCGAATTCAACGTTAAAGATTCACCTAACATGAGAAAGTAATGGAAACTGCATGCCTATGATGCTTAGGTACGCCTATATGGTTAGCATGCCCATACCAGGTATAGTACTCATTTGGTTCATGTGGTATGTAGTTAATACCCTTGATAGGTTTTCTAACAAATATTCTATAAGTTTGTTTAGACAAACTTTTCTGTAACAATTTCTACGATGAAAAAAATAAGAAATAAAAACAAAATGAATTTCTCTATAAAAATTTAGTTTATGGACAAATTAAAAAAAAAATAAAAAATTAGAATGTGATATGGAGAGCTTCTACCAATCTGCTTATGGTTTAAGCTAATTTCAATTTGAAGAAGCTTGTTTAATTTTTCTTTTTCTATTTTTTTCTCGTAGAAAGCCTATGAAGAAATTTATCCAAACAAGCTCGATAAAACCTATATCATAATTCATCTCTAGATATTTTGATGGATACAGATCTACTCCCTAACATTTCTCAATTACTCCTAAATTATCAGGTTTGGGAACAAAAATTCAATCTCCGAAATAATATAAAAATATACAAATTGGGTTACCGCGAGAACATCTCGAAGCAAAGGTTGCAGCCATATTCGAAATTTGAAGTCTTCTTAATCCCTATCAAAAAAAGACACGAACTTTTCCCAGTAAAACGAGAAACAAAGAATACCAGAAGGGAAAAGTGGATCAATATGCAAACACTAAAAACATTATAGGTTTAAATGTCTCACCCGATTCTAGAAGGAAGAGAGAACGATGATGGTCACTCACACACGGCTACAGTAATGTAGCTTCGGATTCTTCTACTCTTAGCATAAAGCAGAGTTTAGTAGTATGTAATGGGCCTGTATTCTTTTGAATTTTGAAGTCCATTGTATTAGTACTAAATGCCCAGTGGTTTGACCTATGATCGAATTTCATCAAAATTTATGAATTTTTAATTGAATTTATATTAAATCAGATTATTAGACCGTCCACTATATTACTTATTTCTCTTGGTAGATTAAGAAATATAATGTTATATGATTAATAAGAAAATGAAATTGCAATTAATGATATAGGATATTTTATTTGAGTCCCTATCAATTTTTTTTTATATTTTTTAAGTTTAATAGGTTGGGAGGTCCCTATATTTGGAGATTTGTTTCAATTGGGTCCTCCAATTTTTTGAAGTGATCAATTAGGTCTCTAATTTTGTCGATTTGAATCAATAAAAGTCTTTCTGTTAAATACAGTTAACGTGGTGAAGTTTTTGAACATATGACATACTGACACTTCCAGGTGGCATCGTTTCAAGTGCATAGGTGGATTATAAAAAGATGAAATCTCTTTTAATTTAAGGATTTCACCTTTAAATACACCCTTTGAATTTATGGATTTCATCTTTTTATAATCCATCTATGCACTTGAAACGATGCCACCTGGAAGTGTCAGTGTGTCACATGTTCAAAAACTTCACGACGTTAACTGTATTTAACAGAAAGACTTTTATTGATTCAAATCGACAAAATTAGGGACCTAATTGATCATTTCAAAAAATTGGAGGACCCAATTGAAACAAACCTTCAAATATAGGGACCTCCCAACCTATTAAACCTATTTTTTAATATAAATGCAATTCGATAATGTGTTTTGGCAAATGATTGAGTTTTATTTAGATTTAATTAAATTTTAAGGTTTTAATAAATTTATGATTAAATTGGTTTTATTTATTGAGTGGTTGAAAATTTATATTTTTAAATAATTAAATATTTGTTGTTTGATTTTTTTTTATTAATGGGTTGATTAGATTGCGGAATAAGTAGATGATGTGATTGTTATGTTATTATTTTTTCATTTTCATTTTATTTGTCTATATAAAAAAATTTTGAGATTACAGAATTAATATAAAAATATCATTGAAGTTAATATAAAATACTAAGTTTTTTTTTATTGTTCACATAGAAAACCCAATAGATAAAAACATTCTTACCTATAATGTCTTCTTATCTATAAGGTGTTATTGTGTAATATGTTTTCTATAATATATTTACTAAGATGATACTAAAAATATATCGTATAAGACTTATATGGAATGATATTTCGATTCCTGAATTTAACAAACATTTGATTCTGTTATGTGTAGTGTTCTGATTGGTTCATGTGTAAAAGAATTTTAAAAACAAAAATGATGCAGAAATACAAGGGTTATATGGAATTCATTTTGCAGGTTTCATTTTGGGTTTCAGAAAATAGAATTTCATTTTGGTTTGGGAAGAGAACTCCCTCCACCACCTCATTTTCTTTCTACACTTTCCCAATTTTTTTTTAAATTCCAATTTTACCTTTTTTACTTTTGCTTTTATCTATTTTGCTTTCTATTTTTTAAAACCCTAATCTCAATTCTCTCTCACTTTCACTTACTCAGTCACAAGCACCCCCCTCCCACCCCCACCCCACATCCTCTCTCCCCTCTCACTTTCTCTCTTTCTCTTAATTTTCACTTCCGTTAACACAACATTCACCATTTTCGTTTCTTCTTTCTTTCTTTTGTGCATTGGTTAGTGGTTGTTTCCTTATGCATGATAGATCATACATTCTTGGGTTAAATATGTTTTTAGTCCCTAAACTATCAAGCTATTTTGTTTTTAGTCCCTCTTTGAAACTAAGGTACAAATCAGTCCTCCAACTTTTACAAACTTTGGTTTTAGTCCCTGAAACTTAACACCGTTAAAACCTTGGTGATGTGGCAAACGTTTCTGTCCATATGGATTAACACTTTAGCCACGTGTTGCTAGTTTGTGTGATCTGTTAAGATAATTTCAATTTGGGAATT
>NC_028360.1:6221817-6239419 GCF_000741045.1 Vigna radiata var. radiata
TTCATTGAATAAAAAAAATGAATTTGGATGTCTTGGGAAGAGGAGCTCACGGATTCAAGAGAAAATGGTTTTCTTATGTTACTTTTATTTGAATTTAGAAATTACCTTTGCATTCATGTGCACACGGTACCAGCCATGTGGCACTAGTAAAAAAATAGTCTTTTAACGCGCCTAATATGCCTCAGTTCTCACAAAACCGAAACATATTAAAACGCGGTGGCATTTTTGTAATTAAAACAAACTTATATGCCTCGGTTCAGTGAAAACCGGAGCCTATGGACTCTACTGCCTCGGTTATTTACAAAACCGAAGCTTTCGACATAGCTGTACTGTTTCGGTCTTCTACGAACCGATGCCATTGGGCTTTTTTGTTTTAGTTTGCCTTCTAACTGAGGCATATATGTCTCTTTTCCTCCCACATCTTCAGTCACGGTTTCTCGAGGTATATCTTCGTGCAAACCCTATTCTTCACCTCTGTTAGGTTTCCCACATCTCTCGTCCAATTTCTTACCATTTTGGCCGTTTAAACAATTGAATATCTCTCTCCTTACCGTTAAATGCCTTCCTCCACTGATTTCACCGATTAGTTATTCTTTCTTCATTTTCCACCGATTGGAACTTCCTTCATCGATTATTTCCCTTTTTCATCTTCCATGGCCATCTTCATGAAGCTCCGTCGTCACGGATGGTGGCCTGTCTACTGTCATCGCCAAGCCCAACGGCTACGGCGGTGAGTTCTTCTTCTTCTCTCTCGTCACCGCCAAAGGATGGCAAATCTGGGGTTCGCGTTTTGACTTTCTAGCGGTGGTGCAGCATCGGAGTTTCTCGTGGGCGAATGTCGTTTAGGGGATTTAGGGTTTGAGGGCTTGAGGTCGTTTTGGGGGCTTGAGGGCTTGAGGGCCAATGTCGGAGTTTCTTTGGGGTTTTGTCGTTTTGGGGCTTGAGGTCTTGGTGGAAAAGGTTGGAGTGGGTATTGCAGACGCAGACGTCGCAGGACTTGCGCTGGGGTTCGAAGGAGGTAGAGAAAGGTTCATTTTTAGAGGCGGAAAAGGACTTTGTCTGGCGTAGCTTCGGGAGGGCGGGTGGGCGAAAGGGGGCTTTAAGGGTGGCGGCGGTGATGGATGGAGGTTTGTGGGTAGTGGCAGGGCTGTTGTTGGGGTTGAGGAGGGCGAGACATTCACAGAGGCATGAGGGACAGAAGCCGGTGAAGGCTTCGAAAGGGTGGCGGGGGTAGGAGGTGGAGGTGGAGGTGAATCTTCGTCAGTGTTGAGGGTGATGAAATCAAACACGACCATGCAAAGGTATCCAACAATTTTCCCGTGTGCAATTTGCATGAGTCAAACATCAATATCTGTGGGTGTGAGCACTCATGTGAATGGAGTAACGATCCTTGATTTTTAATTATTATTGCAGGTTGATAATGACCCTGGGTTTCACTCCCAACCTGACAAGTCCAAAACTGTGATTGAGAATGATGCAGTGTTTTCTAGTCCAGCTTTGGAATCAAAAACTAAAATCCTTGGCAGTAGTAGTTCACTGCAGCAAAATGCAAACATGGAGCATAAGTTAGATCATTTGGGTCATGGAAGTAATCAAGTTAGTGACTATAATTGTGGTCAAACTCAAGATGCAGATGTGAACTCTAAAAGTTGTTATTGTGCTCAGGAGAATTCATTTGTTCTATTTTCTGCTGCTCTTGAATGTTGTTTTTGTGCTTAAAGAGATTTCATATGTTCTTTTTTTTGCTGCTAGTTATTTAGGTCTTGACTGCAATTGGGAACTTCTGCATATGTTCAATTGCCGTGGGGATGTTTATTGAGATTATTGTTATGTATCCCATCTAAGATCGACAATATCGCCCTAGAATTGATAACCTTCTTGTGCTTCTCATTGGTGGAATCCCAATTGTCATGCCCACAGTTCTCTGAGTGACTATGGCCATTGGTTCTCATAGGCCATCGCAGCAGGTATGTTAGGTTCAATTAAGTATGTTTGGTGGACATTTGCTAGAAATAGTGATTAATTGGTTATATGATTTTTTTTGTGGTCATATTTATTTTTCAATTTTAATCTTTAAATAAAAGATTTTTAAAATATAAATAATTATTTTAGTGACGATATTTTCAATTTTAACTATTCTTTTGATTTAACATTAAATTTAAACTTAATCATATTTATAATTATAAAACTATATACCATACAACGTCGTATTTGTTAAAAATTGATATATAAAGAAATTTATGGAAAAGGCCAATTTATTCTAATGACTACATTGCATTAAAGTGATTAATTGGTTATATTGTTTGGTGGACAATTGAGAATCAAGATGCAATAGACACTGCCATAGTTGGGATGTTAACCAAAAGAGGTTAGTCATTGATATGTTAATTCCTTTGATGGCGTCTTTATTATCTTGAATCCTCTGTAGCTATAATATGCATTGCATCATAATTTTTGTTTTGTACTCATCTTTGTATATTAATTTTCTTTTCTATCTTGCTTCTATTAAGGCTCGTCTTGGTATCAGAGAAGTCCATTTACTTCCTTTCAATCCCATTGATAAGAGAACGACATTGACATATATTGATCGTGATGGTAAAATGCAGAGTAAGCAAAGGTGCACCAGAACAGGTAACCTACTAGCATTTTTTCTCATGAATTTTTGTTGAAGTCTTGCTTATTATTCTCATTCTGATTTGTACAATTATGACATGACTGCTAGAGCCTTAATTATGCAGTTATAGATAAATTTACAGAGCGTGGTTTACTTACCCTTGCAGTAGCATTCCAGGTAATTGATTCATTGCATACACTATTACATGATACTAGACTAATATATATTTGTACTTCATGCTAGAGATATTTACTTGGCTTTCTCCATTTTATACAGGACGTTCTACATGGAAACAAAGAGAGTCTAGGTGGCCCATGGCAGTTTATTGGTCTTTTGCCTCTGTTTGACCCACCTAGGCATGATAGTGTAGAAACAATACGCAGGGCACTAAACCTTGGAGTCAATTTTAAAATGATTACAGGTACGTTACATATATGTTGAAAAACTTAAGTTTCTTGTATTTGTGGGATTAAAAAAACTTTTCTTTAAATATGTATCCTTCATTTGCATTGCTCGGGCAGGACAAGGATGAATCCATATCTGCATTACCTATTGATGAACTGATTGAAAAAGTAGATGGGTTTGTTGGTGTTTTTCCTGGTGTGTTTCTATCTTCATCTTTGCAATTGGTTGTTTTTAATACTATTGGTGATCATATATTNGATGAAAGATTGATTATAAATTGGAAGAATTTATCAATATGTGTTTGTTTTCTCATATTGATGTATATTTTGCTAGAGCACAAGTATGAGATTGTGAAACGTTTGCAAGCCAGGAAACATTTATGGAATGACTGGTGATGTAGTGAATGACGCACCTGCATGCACTCAAGAAGGCCCACATTGGTATAGCTGTTGCTGACGGAACTGATGCAGCTCGGAGTGCATCTGATATTGTTTTAACAGAACCTGGCCTTAGTGTTATTTCATTATTGTATTAGTGAATGTTGCTCCTTAAAAGAGAATAAAATATTAGTTCCAATATTTTTACTAGAAAAGCATGATATTTGAAAAAAAAAATTCTTCTACTGCCTCGGTTAAACTCCAAACTGAGCCATAAGAGCTCCTCTATTGCATCGGTCCAATAACAACTGAGGCCAGAAATCTGGTGAAAAAAAAAAAGTGAAATAAGGAACATCTTCTACTGACTCGGTTGCATTTCAACTGAGGTAAAAACATACATCTTTATGCCTCGGTTCTAAACCGATGCAAAATGTGGTAGACTTTTTGCCTCGCCTGCATATACCTCGGTTGTAGAACCGGTGCGGAAAGACAAAAACAACCGGTGCCATTTCCCTTTACTGCACTAGTGTGGGTTTCAATTTCTTTCATTTTAAAAAAAGCATGGATCACGTGAATTTAGGGTGCAACTTTAATTTTTATTTATTTTATTTTATTTTCTTTTGCTTTAGGAATGTTTTACATTATATGTTTAGTAGTTTTTTTTTTCATCCATTAAATTTAGTGTTGCATTTTAATGGCTTTAATTATATTTAGATATTTTTGTTACAGTGTTAGGCATTTAATATTTTCTNCCGATCTGCAGAATTTTCCTAACACTTGCTTTCAATCATCCAAATTACTTTCTGCCACTTAGAGCAAATTTCTTTGACTGTATTAAGTTCAGTTTAATTGTGTTCAAGTTTAATTAGTTTTGATTGCAAGATTTGACTAGTATAGTTGCTTAAAAATGCTGGTAAAAATGCTGGTAGCAGAACTGACATAGTCCAAATCTGATACACTTGCAATTTTGGATGTAATTGTGTTCAAACAAGTTTGATTTAGTCATTCAAATATGCTTGAAACTGACTTACTTGACCAATTGCTGTTCTGCAAAATTTGCATATGTTACTTGCTAAATTTTGGGTCAAAAACCGTAACAGTGCAGTGAGTGATGATTGAAAGCAACTGACATAGTGAAAATGAGAATTACACCTGTTTAAACTTTGTTCACTGCTGGAACAAGTCACAATTGGATAAAGAAAGTTGCTCAGATCATAATACTGATTGTATAAACTGGTTTCTGCAAAAGTGCCATCTCAACCACTCAATTCTGCATAAGTTCACAGTTCTGCATAATTTCACAGCAAATAAAATTGCTTTAACCACCAATTGCTGCATTCTGAGTTTGGAAAACACACTTCATGTTAATTGCTTCTTAAAGTTATTGTCACATTCACAAGTTCAACCAATTTGATATCTGTACTCAGACACAGACACAACATTANCTATCTGTACTCAGGGCAGGGGCAGAATTTAACTAGGCTTGAACTGAACTTCCACATTTTATTGAATTAAAAACTTCAAAGTACATCCACAACACAACATTACCTATCTAATTACAATTTATCTTCAAGACAAACANAATAGAAAGCATTGNTGTTAATGCCCATGACAATACAAAAAACACCAACATGATTTTGAAATTTTTTCTCTCTTGCTCTAATTTCTTCTTCAACTTCTCCTTCTTCTTCCTTAGATCAGACACANNATTTTCAATACAGACTTCAACTTCTTCACTNTTCCTTCTTTCTTCAATTTCAAAAGCTCCTTCATCAACCCATTCAAAGAAGTTACAGGTTGAATTACTCTGCAAAAAAAAATTACGAATCACAAATACAATTATCAACACAAAAAATAAGGCATTTCTTCTCACTTACTGCCCAATTTCTACATCTATAAAATAGTCTCCCTTTGTTCTTCAATGTAGTTGCCTTCAATAACAACAATCTTTCCCCACAACCACACATTTTTGAAACTAAGTGAGAAGAGGATCCACATGTTTGGGACATTCCAGAACCTATGCTCCTTGGTGTGCAAACTCCTCTATCAGCTTTCATCTCCCTTCAAAGATTAAGCAAAGACAATGAAGTTCGACTACTACCACGATTGCAAGCACAAACACGAACCCTAACTTATGTCCTCCTCCACCACAAAAGAACGAACCCTAACTTAATAAAAAAAACAATTTCAAACTACAAAATAATTCCCAATTGAAATTATCTTAACAGATCACACAAACGAGCAACACGTGGCTAAAGTGTTAATCCATATGGACAGAAACGTTTGCCACATCACCAAGGTTTTAACGGTGTTAAGTTTCAGGGACTAAAACCAAAGTTTGTAAAAGTTGGAGGACTGATTTGTACCTTAGTTTCAAAGAGGGACTAAAAACAAAATGGCTTGATAGTTTAGGGACTAAAAACATATTTAACCCTACATTCTTTAATGTATTTGATGTTTGTTGTGTTCTGTAGTGTGTTGCATTTGATGTGTTGTGTTGTTGCTGCTGTTATTGTGCATTGTATATGCCACTGTTTGAGTTTTTGGGGAGCCTGCGAAGGCCACAACGGAAGTCGGATATCCATTGGGCCTTCAACGGATACCGACATCCAGCAACGGATGTGGGCATTCGTTAAAGGCCCAACGGATGTCCGAACTTCCATTGTGGCCTTTGGGTTCTATGTTTAATTTTTATTTTTCTTTACTAGGTTGAAATTAACCTTAAAAATTAACCCTAATTAATTCATGGACTCGTAAATCTAAAGTGCACACTGGCTTGTATTATACTTTCATTGAGGGACACAATTCTTTAATCTATCAAGTTCATTTTTTACTCAATTTTAAACACTTTGGAGAAATCAAATTTTACTGCATGCTCAAATTCTTTAATGAAAGGAAGACTTGTCTTACAATGTTACATTCTGTTGCAGCTTATTATCGTGGAGCCATGACAATCTTGCTGGTTTATGATGTTACCAATGAAGCATCCTTCAATAGTAATTTCTTTTACTCAATAGTAATCTTGTTGGTTTTACTCCATGCTTCCCAAGCCGTATTTGTTTACTGTATGAGTTAAGTAGTCTCTTTATCTGCATTTTGATACAAACAAAAAGTTTTCCTTTTTATTCTCTAAGTTGTACCTACCTCCAAAGGTGCACTTGTTGACGAGTACTAAAGGGATGTGGGTGGATGTTGAAAAAAGTTAACCCTTTAAATTTTATTGGAGGGTAAAATAGGAATGAGGAGGTGTAGGGAGTAGTTTGTGGTGGTGTAGGGAGCAACACTCCGATAGAACCATAGAGAGAAAGTGCTCCCACCCACAAGCGTCGCCTGAGCAGAAGCAGTTGTTCACGAAGTTTGCATCGTTCGTGGGATCGTCGTCATTCATTAGAGCCTTGTCCGCTATCGTTCCGCCGTTTTGAAGCACCAACGAACGCCAAAACCACCATTAACGTGGTTTTTTAAGTTGTTCCTTTGGCCAATCCTTTGTTATTGTTCAATGACTTTGAGTTGTTTTTTAAATTTTTTTACCATTTAGGGGTTCTTGTGTTTTATTGGTCTTATTCTGATTTTTTTTGGAGCTTATTGGTGTAGTGTAGGTATTGTTGCAATGGAGAAAATTGGTCAACAGAGTCAAGTTTGTCATTGCAGAAAGAAGGTATGTTGGATTATATTATATTTGCATAAATTTAAGGTTTTTATGTATTTAAATTTAAACCATATTTTTGGACCATATTTTTGTTGTCTATGTTATTTTTGTGAAATTATTCTTTTGGAATAATTTGGCTACATGAATCTATACGCGTACCTCAATTTTGATGATGGATAAAATTTCATCTAGTAATATCCTTGAAATATTACTTAACATTTCATTTGATTACTAGATTCTCTTTAATTATTTGAAACTAGAGAATGCAAGCAAGCATGTTGACTTGGTTGTTGAGGTTAGTGATTCATTAATGAGTCTTGAACATTATAACCCTGCATTGAATTACTATTTGATGTTGTGATATATGGTTGATGTATGTTGGCTTTGTTGCATGACTTACGTCTTTGCCTTGCTTCTTGACCTTGTGAATATAAGCTTGATTATGTTGATATGAAATTTGTGAAAGAAGAGAGATCTTGCTTTCCAATATATGTTATGCTGCAAGTTCTTCTCTAAAATTGTTGTGTTGTTGTGATACTTCTCAACTAGCCCCGAAGAGAAGTGAAGGGAATTGTCTTTCTCGTGTTTTATTATGTTAGAAATCTAGTCGTAAGTGTAATATGCCTAAATCTTTTAAACTTAGTTCATGGTTATGAAATATAGATGTCCCATGCTTTTTCAATTATTTATGTTTTGATTTGATGCATTTTTTGTCAAAAGAAGCTTTTACGTTGGTTGACTAATATATGTGTATACGTGGGACAACTTTAGTATATAAAGTATTTAATGGCTTCAAGTGCTTACACCTACTGAATGAATGAGTTATTTACAATACTCACTTGTTAATGTCTTCAATTATACTTTTATATATAAGAACTAGACCATGGCCATATATTCCTTTTCTGTTATACTACTCCAAAACCACGATAAAGGGTTGAGTGATTAACCTTTAAAATAATTCATATGTTGGTTGGTTGTTGGTGGGACAAACTTCTGATTTTTTTTTTCAAAAGTTACTATTTCCATTTATTCTTCCTTCTTAATATATTATTTCATGTAAATTGTACAGTTGAAATAAGGGGATTTTAATTAAATGAATTTATATATGTTGGTTAGAATTTATCTACTATTTTAGACAACTTGTCTTTGGCCAAGACTAATGCATTTTGATGTATCGTAGCCTTTTTCCATGGTCACTTATTATTAGTTGGTTTTGTTGTGAGAATGATCCTCTTAGTCAGCACTACAATTCAGACTTGAAACCAAAATTGTTCCATTTGATATAGTGTGCTAAATTTTCTTTCTACATAATGTTTGAACAAGTATTTTCTTTTGTTAACTTGTCTTTCATTTTCTTTAATTGATTATACTTCTCAGTACAACCTTGTTCCTCTCCCAAAAGAATCCGTTGCAGTTCTACTTAACTGTTCTTTGTTTGGTACATTTTACCTTATAAAAAAATTGTTGGAAAACAGGTTGGCTTCTTTCTTCACCAAGAGGGGGGGGGGGGTGAATTGGTGTTGTTTCAAAAACAAGTTCTTTTCGCAATCTTGTAATAAAAAATTAAAGCTTTTTAAACTTTCTTGAAAAGCAAGCAATCAGAATATGTCTGCAGCGGAAAATACGTAGTTGACTGCGTAAAGAATAAAGTCGATTGTAATGTAAAAGATAAGGAATAGAGAAATGCAAACACAGGTTTTTATACTGGTTCGACCAACAATGCCTACATCCAGTGTCCTTCCAACCCAGGAAGCAAATGCACTATAATGGTTGCGGTTTTTACAACAAGGAATTTATAGAAGACCTCCACATCAAAAATATAAATCTTCTCTCTAACCCAAAACCAAAATATAGGCAATAAACTAGCAAGACTTGCAGCAAGAATCCCCTCTTCTACAATCTACCAACACCAGTTTGAACAATCCTTAAAGTGCACTATCCCCTGCAATCAACAGGTCAAAAACCAGTAGTCTTCACGGATGCCAAGCCACATAATCAATTCCAGCAGTCTTCACAGGATGCCAAGCCTTCACGATCAATGACAGAGCACCTTCTTGTGCATATATTGATCAGACAATGAATGCGCAGTATAATCTCCTCTTTGAATCTCTTTCAAGAAAGATCACCACTGTCTTCTTGGAGAATTCTTGGAGCTAAGAGAAATCTAAAACAAAAATGAAATTGTCAGTTTATCAAAAGTCTCCTGAACAAACCTGTATTCAGCCTATTTATAGATTTCTGTTATACAGTCAGATTCTCAGTCGAATACGCTACTAATTCAGTCGACTTGTATTATGATAGTTATAACAGATCAGTCAACTTAGTAGCTTACGGTCAACCAATAACAGAACACATTTAATACAGTTGACCAAGTCATCAATGCTCAACTAACTTTTAAAAATATAGCCGTTAGAGTGCTAGAGCATAACAAAATTCCAAATCAGATAAAAGATTTTAGCATAGTCGAATTCATTCTCAATGTAGTTGACTGTACTAGAACTTTGTCACACAGTTAAAAGTTCATAAGAGTGCTCGTGATTTTTAGCTTTAAAACATGTGTAGTAAAACATATGAAATGATGCATAGCACATAGCACATAGCACATAAAGCATGTAAACACGTTCCAGATATATATCAATCAATCAACATAGGAACATGTAACACAATACATAAACATGTTCAACATATATTACAATTAATCAGCATAAGAACATGTAATGCAACAAACACATGTGCTTGTTATAAAGCAATGTGTTGTCATCATCATAAACCAGATTGATATAGAAATTGTGTTGTCAACAATCTCAACAATCTCCCCCTTTTTTTATGATGCACAACCATGATTAATAACCAACCATGTTTGCACACTTTAATACACAACAGAGTAGCAAAAGAAATATAACACAGTTATCACAGTTCAAGTACTCTGTATGTAACACAACAATATCAAGCAGATTATGCATGAGATAAAATAACTATTCTACCCCTTTCATATAGCATCATAAGATCATAAATTCTCTCCCCCTTTGTACATTAGCAAAAAAAGTATCTCTAGATATTTTGCTGATATTTCAAAACTGAGATGCATCAAAAAAGATTATGCAATTTTCAAGATGCAATGATGCTCTCATTAGCACATTTAATCACATGTAAATGATAATTCCCCCTGAAATGTAGGCATGTGAACAAAAATGTGTAAAGAGTGATACTCCCCCTATCATTATGCATAGGTAATAAAATCATATTAGATGCACAATGCAGCATATCACAGATTGAACAATCAGTTTAGCACATAGTTGTATCAAAGACAAAATAACAAATAGTTTAGATATGCAATGATACAAACTTCAACAATCTTACAATATTATCTCAATCAAGATATTTCCAACACTATTTATAGCAGAAATAATAGCAGATATATCAAAATAAGCAATCAGTAAATGAATAACCAAATTCCATAATTGGAATTTATAACCCTGTTATGAGCAGTCGATTGCACAATTTCCTCAGTTGACTATATTGCTTTCCAAAGTTGTTGAATTCCTTTTGATATTTCCAAAGCAATGTCATTCCTGCAAAAACCTTTCAAAGATCCTTTCCAGATCAAGCATTTTAGTTAAGCAAGAAATATAATCATAAATAACAGAAGTCAATATGTACATATTTATAACAGTTCAAGCATAGTTGACTTCAGATAAATTGCAGTCGAATCAATCAAGCAGTGCAAGAATATCAAACAGATTTAAAACAAGAGTGTTGATTCAAACTACTGATTTCATTTCCTTGAAAAGAAGATATTATAATGATATAGCATAATCAAGGAACAAAAGAAAAACAACAAAAGAATGGCATTCTAAGCCAAACACAAAATGAAAAGCACCTAGACCTAGAGACTCAAGACACTTCTTTCATTTCCTTAAGCTAAGCTAGAAAGATTCTGTGAAGTCCTCTTCAGAAGAACTTTCATCCTAATTCCCTGTTGTTGGATTCACCATATTAGTAGAGGTACTTCCAATACTGTACTCAGCTTCTTCACCCATAAAATTCCATCTGTTGATAGTTTTCACAATTCCGAGAGATACAACCGAGTCACAATCAATTGTATTTGATGAGTACCATAAGCACTTTTGTTCATTTTTAACATCAACTCCCTGTAATACTAATATTTTGCTTACTAATACCGCATATGGAAGACATAATGATCTGTTTAAAGCAACAAATTTCATGTGATTCTTCACAACTTCTGACCAGTTTGTTGGAATATTATTCTTGATTGCATGAAGAAGATAAATGTCTTCCTTCGTCATTCTATCAGTTTTTATCCTTCCTGGCAGTATGATGCGTTCCAAAAGAACAACAACAATCTTTTCTTCTCTTCTCAAGCCTTCATGAGCATATAACCTTTCAATGAAATATTTTCCAGGAAACCTCAACCAGTCAGTGTAAACTTTTCTCTTATTAAGCAAGACATTGGTTTAAGCAGATGACAGATGTGACAAAGCTCTTATCTGAGGGTAGACCTATAGCCATGTTCCATGTGAAGTCGTCAATGAGAATGTCAACACCTTTTACTCTTGAACAAATATTGTCATTAATCACCCTCAGATTGTGATAAAATACTCTCACTAAGTCAGGGTACCAGCATCCCTCATTTGCACAAATATTGACAATCCTTGCTTCTCTAACCTATTAGGAAATTAGAATCCTTCTCTTTCAAACAGATTTTGATTTATGTACATAGGAGAAACAACAGTCTTCGTAGTTGCACTGAGAAATCTTTTGCGAGTTGCTTCATCACTAATCTAGCCAGTTGGGTTAGACAATCTTGATTCAGGGACATCTTTTCCCATGTTTCTGTGTATGGAGCGACTTGAAGATGCCATGGAGGGTTCAAGAACCTTTCTTTCTCAGTTAAGAAGGGGTGAAAGAAAGTCTTACAGATAGGATTGAGTTAACCCAATTAATGACATGACACAAATTTAAATTTCAACATTCTAAAATTCAGAATTTTAAAACACTTGCAGACAATAGTCCATTGTATTAATAAAGTGGTTGACTATGATGCATGAAAACAAAGTTTTAACTCAAACCATCAATCAACCAGATAATCAATTCAAACAAGATGTTCATCACATCATCACAACCAATCAGATTTAGCAATAATGCAGTGAATTCATACAGTATTACCAGTTGTAGATACTTAAGATTTTTTGTATATTCCATAATTGATTCATCCTTCAGATCAACTGCATTTGCTTTGTATCCTGCAAAACAAATTAAGATTTGGTTGCTGGTACCCATTTAACTTTAGGTCCATGATTGTCAATCCTTGTTACTTGTTCCTTTGGTTTCCAAACATATAATTTTTGAGGAACAACAACATTTCTATAATAACAATTTCTAACAGTATGACCAACACAATTATGATAGAAACATGCGTTCTTAGTGATGAGTCGATATTTTATTGATTTCACTTAGTTTATTGTGCTAGAATTAATTAGAGAATTGTGCTTAATTGTCTGATATCTTCCCGTTTTTCCTAATTATGCTTAATTTGATCGGAAATTCTTATTTTAATTAATTTGGATTTTCTGAGCTAATTATTTGCATTATTATTTTCAGGGAAAATTTTGGAAACACAATTTAGGACATTTGGAGTGCTATCAAAATAATTCAAGACTCTGTGCATGGAAAATTTAGAATTAGTTATATTTTAATTTAGTAGTTTGGAATTAATCAATGTGTAATTTAAAAGTCTAGTTTTTTTATAGACAACCTTTGCACATTGGGCCATTAAAAATATGTTGGGGCCCAAATTTTGGTGACACATGTCCTACCTAGGGTTGGGTGGACCCCACCCAAAAAGAAGGACTTACGGCCCTAGGAAGGAAATAGCCATCTGTCACATTTTATTTTTGACTCTCGGTTCTGGAACGTTGGTTTTTGGTGGCTGAGCATATTTTTGAAACAATGTGGATGGTGATGGATAATGGATGAATGGAGAATGAAATTATGCACTACTGTCATTTTATTTTTTTTTATCCTTTATATTTGCATCAGCATCCTTACTTTTATTTTAATAGCTGCAAGTAGTGATTGAATTAGGAGGAGTGTGCGGTGCTGTAGCTGGAAGGGTAATAACACATGTAGCATTTACTTTTCTTTTGAAGGAAGACTTACGTTGATTCTCTGTTGTAGCCGTCACACACTTTAGCATTTGCTTTCATTTTGCCTTTAAAAAAATGATGGAAATTGGTGATTAGAAGGAGATGCAGCGCTGCAACAATTAGCTCACGGTGCACACATTTATTTTCTTTGAATGAAAGAGCAAGGTGTTGTCATGTCCATGGGTCACTCATCTTTATAGCATTCCTTTTTATTTTTATGAGAAAGAAAGAAGATACCCTTACCTTGGGAAGGTCACGGCAGACAGCTACTCATCCCCATTTGCTTTTTATTTTTTTTTTGCATTGAAATTCAAAATCTTGACAGTGAATGGGGTTGCTTCTATTTCCTTGCACCTTTTAGGATATCAATTTTAGGAGACATCTACTTTTCTAGCTGACCATAATGTGCCTTTTTCCTTTTACTCAATGGTTGCACTTGCATAAATTTCATTCTCATTTTGAAGCAATTCTCGTGAATGAGCTAGCATTTTATTTTCTTTGCATTTCTTTTAAATGAATTGAAATTAGATTAGATAGGATGGAGGTGTAGGATGCTGACAGCCGAATAGGTGTAGGTGTAGGAATTTAGCCCCTTTTATTTAATTGCAAATGAAGAAGTGATAAGGAGGAAGTTGGTGTGTGTTGTACGGAGGTGGTATTTGGAGAAAAAAAATTGATGCATTGCTTGGAGAATGAGTGGCAGCAAAGAGAACAAGTTGACAAATTGTTCATTGAATAAAAAAAATGAATTTGGATGTCTTGGGAAGAGGAGCTCACGGATTCAAGAGAAAATGGTTTTCTTATGTTACTTTTATTTGAATTTAGAAATTACCTTTGCATTCATGTGCACACGGTACCAGCCATGTGGCACTAGTAAAAAAATAGTCTTTTAACGCGCCTAATATGCCTCAGTTCTCACAAAACCGAAACATATTAAAACGCGGTGGCATTTTTGTAATTAAAACAAACTTATATGCCTCGGTTCAGTGAAAACCGGAGCCTATGGACTCTACTGCCTCGGTTATTTACAAAACCGAAGCTTTCGACATAGCTGTACTGTTTCGGTCTTCTACGAACCGATGCCATTGGGCTTTTTTGTTTTAGTTTGCCTTCTAACTGAGGCATATATGTCTCTTTTCCTCCCACATCTTCAGTCACGGTTTCTCGAGGTATATCTTCGTGCAAACCCTATTCTTCACCTCTGTTAGGTTTCCCACATCTCTCGTCCAATTTCTTACCATTTTGGCCGTTTAAACAATTGAATATCTCTCTCCTTACCGTTAAATGCCTTCCTCCACTGATTTCACCGATTAGTTATTCTTTCTTCATTTTCCACCGATTGGAACTTCCTTCATCGATTATTTCCCTTTTTCATCTTCCATGGCCATCTTCATGAAGCTCCGTCGTCACGGATGGTGGCCTGTCTACTGTCATCGCCAAGCCCAACGGCTACGGCGGTGAGTTCTTCTTCTTCTCTCTCGTCACCGCCAAAGGATGGCAAATCTGGGGTTCGCGTTTTGACTTTCTAGCGGTGGTGCAGCATCGGAGTTTCTCGTGGGCGAATGTCGTTTAGGGGATTTAGGGTTTGAGGGCTTGAGGTCGTTTTGGGGGCTTGAGGGCTTGAGGGCCAATGTCGGAGTTTCTTTGGGGTTTTGTCGTTTTGGGGCTTGAGGTCTTGGTGGAAAAGGTTGGAGTGGGTATTGCAGACGCAGACGTCGCAGGACTTGCGCTGGGGTTCGAAGGAGGTAGAGAAAGGTTCATTTTTAGAGGCGGAAAAGGACTTTGTCTGGCGTAGCTTCGGGAGGGCGGGTGGGCGAAAGGGGGCTTTAAGGGTGGCGGCGGTGATGGATGGAGGTTTGTGGGTAGTGGCAGGGCTGTTGTTGGGGTTGAGGAGGGCGAGACATTCACAGAGGCATGAGGGACAGAAGCCGGTGAAGGCTTCGAAAGGGTGGCGGGGGTAGGAGGTGGAGGTGGAGGTGAATCTTCGTCAGTGTTGAGGGTGATGAAATCAAACACGACCATGCAAAGGTATCCAACAATTTTCCCGTGTGCAATTTGCATGAGTCAAACATCAATATCTGTGGGTGTGAGCACTCATGTGAATGGAGTAACGATCCTTGATTTTTAATTATTATTGCAGGTTGATAATGACCCTGGGTTTCACTCCCAACCTGACAAGTCCAAAACTGTGATTGAGAATGATGCAGTGTTTTCTAGTCCAGCTTTGGAATCAAAAACTAAAATCCTTGGCAGTAGTAGTTCACTGCAGCAAAATGCAAACATGGAGCATAAGTTAGATCATTTGGGTCATGGAAGTAATCAAGTTAGTGACTATAATTGTGGTCAAACTCAAGATGCAGATGTGAACTCTAAAAGTTGTTATTGTGCTCAGGAGAATTCATTTGTTCTATTTTCTGCTGCTCTTGAATGTTGTTTTTGTGCTTAAAGAGATTTCATATGTTCTTTTTTTTGCTGCTAGTTATTTAGGTCTTGACTGCAATTGGGAACTTCTGCATATGTTCAATTGCCGTGGGGATGTTTATTGAGATTATTGTTATGTATCCCATCTAAGATCGACAATATCGCCCTAGAATTGATAACCTTCTTGTGCTTCTCATTGGTGGAATCCCAATTGTCATGCCCACAGTTCTCTGAGTGACTATGGCCATTGGTTCTCATAGGCCATCGCAGCAGGTATGTTAGGTTCAATTAAGTATGTTTGGTGGACATTTGCTAGAAATAGTGATTAATTGGTTATATGATTTTTTTTGTGGTCATATTTATTTTTCAATTTTAATCTTTAAATAAAAGATTTTTAAAATATAAATAATTATTTTAGTGACGATATTTTCAATTTTAACTATTCTTTTGATTTAACATTAAATTTAAACTTAATCATATTTATAATTATAAAACTATATACCATACAACGTCGTATTTGTTAAAAATTGATATATAAAGAAATTTATGGAAAAGGCCAATTTATTCTAATGACTACATTGCATTAAAGTGATTAATTGGTTATATTGTTTGGTGGACAATTGAGAATCAAGATGCAATAGACACTGCCATAGTTGGGATGTTAACCAAAAGAGGTTAGTCATTGATATGTTAATTCCTTTGATGGCGTCTTTATTATCTTGAATCCTCTGTAGCTATAATATGCATTGCATCATAATTTTTGTTTTGTACTCATCTTTGTATATTAATTTTCTTTTCTATCTTGCTTCTATTAAGGCTCGTCTTGGTATCAGAGAAGTCCATTTACTTCCTTTCAATCCCATTGATAAGAGAACGACATTGACATATATTGATCGTGATGGTAAAATGCAGAGTAAGCAAAGGTGCACCAGAACAGGTAACCTACTAGCATTTTTTCTCATGAATTTTTGTTGAAGTCTTGCTTATTATTCTCATTCTGATTTGTACAATTATGACATGACTGCTAGAGCCTTAATTATGCAGTTATAGATAAATTTACAGAGCGTGGTTTACTTACCCTTGCAGTAGCATTCCAGGTAATTGATTCATTGCATACACTATTACATGATACTAGACTAATATATATTTGTACTTCATGCTAGAGATATTTACTTGGCTTTCTCCATTTTATACAGGACGTTCTACATGGAAACAAAGAGAGTCTAGGTGGCCCATGGCAGTTTATTGGTCTTTTGCCTCTGTTTGACCCACCTAGGCATGATAGTGTAGAAACAATACGCAGGGCACTAAACCTTGGAGTCAATTTTAAAATGATTACAGGTACGTTACATATATGTTGAAAAACTTAAGTTTCTTGTATTTGTGGGATTAAAAAAACTTTTCTTTAAATATGTATCCTTCATTTGCATTGCTCGGGCAGGACAAGGATGAATCCATATCTGCATTACCTATTGATGAACTGATTGAAAAAGTAGATGGGTTTGTTGGTGTTTTTCCTGGTGTGTTTCTATCTTCATCTTTGCAATTGGTTGTTTTTAATACTATTGGTGATCATATATTNGATGAAAGATTGATTATAAATTGGAAGAATTTATCAATATGTGTTTGTTTTCTCATATTGATGTATATTTTGCTAGAGCACAAGTATGAGATTGTGAAACGTTTGCAAGCCAGGAAACATTTATGGAATGACTGGTGATGTAGTGAATGACGCACCTGCATGCACTCAAGAAGGCCCACATTGGTATAGCTGTTGCTGACGGAACTGATGCAGCTCGGAGTGCATCTGATATTGTTTTAACAGAACCTGGCCTTAGTGTTATTTCATTATTGTATTAGTGAATGTTGCTCCTTAAAAGAGAATAAAATATTAGTTCCAATATTTTTACTAGAAAAGCATGATATTTGAAAAAAAAAATTCTTCTACTGCCTCGGTTAAACTCCAAAC
>NC_028360.1:6242609-6275475 GCF_000741045.1 Vigna radiata var. radiata
TCTTAGATCCAGCTGTGGAGGACATCTCCCTGCTCGATCAAATTTGGAGGATGAAGCAGTTCTTCCTCAAGACTTCCTTGCTGAATCCGGTGGTGGAAGAGATCTCCCTGAAAGTCCAAAATTGGCAACTGCCACCATGATCAGGGGAGTTTTCTTCTTTCCCTTCTTCCCCTTTTCCTACTTGAATTGCACTTGTCCTTGATCTGTTGACTGTTTTGATTTCTGATTTGATGCTTGTGACACATTGAGGACACTGTGTAGTTTAAGTGTGGTCTATTGGGGGAGATTCTGATTTTTCTTTGATTAGTTTATGTTTTTTGCGTTAAATTTTTTTCTTTTCTAGGTAGGTTTTTTTTGTGTCTTGTATACAGTCTTGCATATTTCTCTTGATTTCTGGACTTTGTTTAGGTTGTCAGTTTTTCCTTCACTTCATTGATACTCTGATTTGTTGGATATCCTTGCTTTTCTGTGCTTGGAAAGATTATTATGATGTTTGAGAGGGTGATTTGATTGTGACAGAAATGCCCTGTGTGAGATTTGAGCCACTTAATATTCTTTCTTGTGTGTGATATGTCTCTTGATTGCTTGCACATATGCCTTGGCTTGACTCTTTTTGATGATTCTTGATTGATATGCATGTTTGGAAGTGATAAAGGCAATTTTGTTGTTGAGCCTCTTTAGCCAGATGAGCCTACCTTGTTGTGATCCATTGATAGCCCCTTTGAGCCTTTACTTTCCCCATTTCTTTGTTTTGAAGCTCATACACTGGCCCTATGTGAAAAAAACATGATTACCTTAACCTTAGGGAATTTTGGAGCTTTGAAGTTGTTTTGGGAATAAGTGTGGTCTCCTTGGGGATTCTAATGAATTGGCTAGTTGGTTCCTCTTCTTGTTTTCGTTTTTGTGAATATGATGTGTATCTTGTCTCTTACAGTTGTGTTCTAAATAGAGAGGAAAAGAAAAGAGACAAGATGAAAAAAAAAAGAAAAAAAAATATATACAGAAAAATAAGAAAAATTAAAAAAATTGTGTGAATAATGGAGTCAAGAAGAGGATTGGATTAGAGGGTTTTGGGTGTGATTTGACTGTGTTTTCACTTGTTCCCCATTGCTCCTCTATTCCTTTTGGTTTGTAGTTTCTCATCCATATTTTATCCTCCATTTTCCTTGACCCCATTGCATCCATAAAAGACCTTTTGATTTGAACATGCATATGTTTTGAGTGTTGATATTAGAGACTTGTCAAGACTGTTGTTGCTTGTTTTCTTGAGTGCATTGAGTTGAATTTGTTTACCTTAGACACTTGAGAGAAACACTGATAGTGCATCTGTGAGGTTCTGTTGCTTTTGATTCACCTCTTGAACTGATTGATTATTTTGCCATGCTTTGAATTGCTTAGATGATTTCTCTGAGTATCTGCTTTCTCTGATTCTGTGTTGGATACTGTCCACTTCCTTTCATCGTCCAGATTTCTTGAGGAATGTAATTCTGTTTGTTTCTTTCATTGTGAGTCTTTGTTTTCTGTCTGTTGAGTCTGTGTCAATTCCCTGATTTCTGTTGACCTGTTCCCTGATTTGCGTCTTGATTTTGCCCAGGAGTGCAAAAGACTAAGTGTGGTCTATTTTGATGAGTCGATATTTTATTGATTTCACTTAGTTTATTGTGCTAGAATTAATCAGGGAATTGTGCTTAATTGTCTGATATCTTCCCGTTTTTCCTAATTATGCTTAATTTGATCGAAAATTCTTATTTTAATTAATTTGGATTTTCTAAGCTAATTATTTGCATTATTATTTTCAGGGAAAATTTTGGAAACACAATTTAGGACATTTGGAGTGCTATCAAAATAATTCAAGACTCTCTGCATGGAAAATTTAGAATTAGTTACATTTTAATTTAGTAGTTTGGAATTAATCAATGTGTAATTTAAAAGTCTAGTTTTTTTTTAGACAACCTTTGAACATTGGGCCATTAAAAATATGTTGAGGCCCAAATTTTGGTGACACATGTCCTACCTAGGGTTGGGTGGACCCCACCCAAAAAGAAGGACTTACGGCCCTAGGAAGGAAATAGCCATCCGTCACATTTTATTTTTGACTCTCTCGGTTCTGGAACGTTGGTTTTTGGTGGCTGAGCATATTTTTGAAACAATGTGGATGGTGATGGATAATGGATGAATGGAGAATGAAATTATGCGTTGTTGTCATTTTTTTTTTTATCCTTTATATTTGCATGAGCATCCTTACTTTTATTTTAATAGCTGCAAGTAGTGATTGAATTAGGAGGAGTGTGCGGTGCTGTAGCTGGAAGGGTAATAACACATGTAACATTTACTTTTCTTTTGAAGGAAGACTTACGTTGATTCTCTGTTGCAGCCGTCACACACTTTAGCATTTGCTTTCATTTTGCCTTTAAAAAAGTAATGGAAATTGGTGATTAGAAGGAGATGCAGCGCTGCAACAATTAGCTCACGGTGCACACATTTATTTTCTTTGAATGAAAGAGCAAGGTGTTCTCATGTCCATGGGTCACTCATCTTTATAGCATTCCTTTTTATTTTTATGAGAAAGAAAGAAGATACCCTTACCTTGGGAAGGTCGCGGCAGACAGCTACTCATCCCCATTTGCTTTTTATTTTTGTTTTGCATTGAAATTCAAAATCTTGACAGTGAATGGGGTTGCTTCTATTTCCTTGCACCTTTTAGGATATCAATTTTAGGAGACATCTACTTTTCTAGCTGACCATAATGTGCCTTTTTCCTTTTACTCAATGGTTGCACTTGCATAAATTTCATTCTCATTTTGAAGCAATTCTCGTGAATGAGCTAGCATTTTATTTTCTTTGCATTTCTTTTAAATGAATTGAAATTAGATTAGATAGGATGGAGGTGTAGGATGCTGACAGCCGAATAGGTGTAGGTGTAGGAATTTAGCCCCTTTTATTTAATTGCAAATGAAGAAGTGATAAGGAGGAAGTTGGTGTGTGTTGTACGGAGGTGGTATTTGGAGAAAAAAAATTGATGCATTGCTTGGAGAATGAGTGGCAGCAAAGAGAACAAGTTGACAAATTGTTCATTGAATAAAAAAAATGAATTTGGATGTCTTGGGAAGAGGAGCTCACGGATTCAAGAGAAAATGGTTTTCTTATGTTACTTTTATTTGAATTAGAAATTACCTTTGCATTCATGTGCACACGGTACCAGCCATGTGGGTTTCAATTTCTTTCATTTTAAAAAAAGCATGGATCATGTGAATTTAGGGTGCAACTTTAATTTTTATTTATTTTATTTTATTTTATTTTTTTTCTTTTGCTTTAGGAATGTTTTACATTATATGTTTAGTAGTTTTTTTTTTCATCCATTAAATTTAGTGTTGCATTTTAATGGCTTTAATTATATTTAGATATTTTTGTTACAGTGTTAGGCATTTAATATTTTCTTTTACTTTAATGCTTTNTATTTTTAGTTGTGATAATTTAGTTGTAATGTTAGCTTTAGTGTCCATCCGTTTCAATATTGTGAGTTAGGTTTAATTTTCGTGCTTTAATTTAGTCGAATTGCATTCACAGAAACACTTTCAACCCCCCCCCCCTCCGTGTTTGACTTGATTCTTGAACCGTAAAATTGGTCTTTGGGAGACGACCTAGGGGTCATTCCCTAGCTATACTGCATTCCTAATATGCAATCAAATTTGTATGGGCCGCGACACCCATCACTTAGCAGTTTGCTTAAATCAATAAATCTCTTAGTACTGGTTCTGCTAGATTGAGATTTGTAGCCTATTCCTTGTCTGTAAATAGCTCTGCCAGATGATTTTAGTACAACATCTAAATTGTCTCTTCCTTGAGTAAACTTAGTGTTAAACCTCTGCAAGTGTAGCAGATCGTTATTAAGTAATATAAACGGTAAGATCGAGTATCGTTCTCCCAAATGACTCTTAGGTCTTATCTTTCACGTAGATTGATTGCATAAGACTTGAAAAGGAAATAATTTTGTAGTTGTATGCAAAGCGAAAATAAACATGCAAATGCAAGTGAATCAATTGGCAAAGAAAATATATGAATTAATGGAGTTGTTGGGGTTTACAATTTCATCCTTATCCACTCTCTTATATCTACTTTTCTTATTAAATTCGCTTTATTATCAAATTGTCATGCAAACTTTCTTAGCATACTCTAAATCCGATCTCTCGGCGAAAAGAGCCTACCACTAATTACTAGTTCACCATCTCTAGCCTCCCTAAGTAATTAACAATGCAATATATTACAGAAGCAAATACAATTGATCGTCCTACCCCTATCTCTAGGCAATATTGTTTAATCAAGGGAATTCCTATCAGTTCATGACTTCCCCATACGTCTCTGTATCGACAAATGCAAATATCTTCTTACCGAATGAGTTAAACGATAAGAGCATTAATCATAGATAAGAAACCCAACAATTGAGAATACAAGCATATGAATAAAACAAGAATTTCAATATAAAAGAGTTTCAAAAGGATTACACTGTTACCTAACATGATGGAAACCCATTTAGGGCATTCCATTCAAAGGAGTACCAACTCAAGCTAAGGCAAAGAAAGGGAAGTTAAAGAAGGACTTTTAAAGATTTTCTTAAAATTTTCTTTAAAGTCTTAGAAGTATTTTCTTTATTAAAACAAATTATGTTGTTTTGTAGGATCCATTAAAGGCTAGGACACCATGGACTTGGGCCCAAGCCCAATAACTAAAGTCCAACAACCCAACCTAAGGAGAAGGGTAAAAGAGACATTTCCACAAAGGGAGGGGGTGAATTTATCAAATATGGAGCTGCCCCAAGAAGAATGCACATGGTTGACTCACGGATTGGAAAAATGACGTGGATTGCAGCATGGGAATTGCCTCTTCCAAGCGTGGGATTTTCTCCTCCATGTGCAAGCTACTTCTAACCGAAATGTATTTGGTTTTAAGGGGGAAATGGGTCAGATTAAAGGCTCCTCATCATCTATAAATAGGAGGGCCAATACCTTGTAAAAACCACTTTTGAGCTTAGTGAAATGCTGCAGAATTTGATTTCCAGCCTTTTTGCTCTTAAGTCTCTCTCTGAAGTTTCGACTTCTTCTCCCATTCCTCTAGCTTCCTTCCTCTGTAGGAAGGCCTTCTAAGCTGTGAGGGTTCACACATACACCTCTCTTCACCATAAACACTTCAAACTCTCCATCATTCATACATTTCCGTTGCACCTTCAAACATTGTTGATCTCTTCCGGTTTGAAGCTTCGTTCCACATGGTTTCAGCTGGAATTGGTCTCCATCACAAAAGGTTTAGTTCACTATAGGCATGGTGAAACTAAATGGAATTAATGGAAAAGATGATAGAGTAAACCCTAGATTTGGTAAATTAGAGCCTAAGCATCCAAGAAACCACCTTCAAGGAGTGTAGACGTGCTCTAGACGTCTCTGCTTGCCAAAAGATTACTCTGAAGGTCGCACTGGGGCTATTTATAACACATAAAAGTAACAAAATTTAAGCCCAAGTCCAGCATTCCAGCGCTCAGCGGTTTGCCTCCAAGTCGCCAACCGCTCAGCGGTCCATTCCGCCACTTAGTGGTTTGCCTCCAAATCGTTGGACGCTCAGCGGCGCCGCTCAAGCGAGAGACAGTGGACTCACCTTCGAAGCTGGCGCTCAGCGCTGGAAATAGCGCTGAGTGGTGAACTTGACTATTCTTTTCTTCCTTTTTTTCTTCTTTTCTTGAGTCTAAGTCCTCCCTTCTTCGCTTCTATCCCCAAATCTCATCAAATCCTACAAAATAATGCAAAAACAAGCATAATATCTCTAAAAACAACTCTCTTTTGACTAAACTAATTGTTTTGCTTGATTCCGTGCTCATTCTAAGGCAAAAAGGGTGTGTTTTGATATCAATTTTAAGTATAAAAATAACGGTTTTTAGACCGTTATCACAACCCCAAACTTAGAACTTTACTTTTCCTCAAGCAAACAAGACAAAACTTGGCTTTCCACTTTTTCATCAAAATAGTTCAACAATCCCAAAATTCATTTTTCTCACAACAAGTAATTACTCAATTTAGATTTTCAGTGGAATCTTATCAAGATGCATATATGCTTCTATTCAATTCAGTTCACATAATCACATACTTTTCCAACAGATGCTTTACTTATGAATGATCAATCAACTAAGCAAGATGTAATCATACAATTTATCAATCCTCTCCAAGCAAGTGTTTCACTCAATCACTCAAGTGTTTAAGAGGTCACTCCATCTCTCTGCCATTCACATGTTACATGAAACGAAATTGCCCTTCATCTACTAAAATCAACATTATCACATACAAATGTCATCATAAGGACTTTTCCAAGGCTTATAATGAGGTTGGGCTAACAAGAAAAATTGGTTCTTCTGGAACACAAAATCCTTGAGTTAAGAGAGTTATTTTAACATTCAAAGTTCAAGTACAACTCTCTTTTTAACCTATCTCACTCATTCTCAACTTCCTTTTTTTTTTTTCCTTTTATTTTTACATTGAGCTCATCTTTCATGCTTTTTCTTTTCTTCTCTTTTCTTTCTCATGCTTTTCTTTAATTCAACACTTGAGCTCAATGCCTTACTTTTGCCTTTCAATTTCCCCCAACAACCCCAAACTTGAACCTTATCATTATCATACAATTATTCTCAACCCAACTCAAGGTAAAAGATCTTCAAAGCAAGGGTTTCAATCCTGTTTCAAGGCTAGGGTTCAAAAAGGGTAGAACAAACATATTCTCTTTACTTTGGGCGAATATTTGGCTACGTATGGCTTCCAAAAATGGCCTTGATCAAATGACATACACATGCAATTCAATCAATCATAAAGATTCAGGCAATATCATTCATGCTTCCATATGAATAGCACATATACCAATAAAAACTCTGAAGCTCAATACCTCACACAGCTATGTTTTTCTCAAACATCATTCATACACCCTTCTTAGAATCATAACCATAATCATAAATCATCACACATTTGTTCGCACAGCTAGTGAACAATTCACCTGTATATCAGCATGCAACACAGACTCAATTATCATCCACATCCAATCATCATTAAGAAAACTTATCATGCAATAACAATCAAGTCAGACCATAATCAGAAAAGGTGTTCAAGCCAAACACAAACACCTACACTACTCGACAAAATTCAACCTATTCTAAAAATTCAAAGTACAAAAGAGAAAGATAAAACCCCTATTCTAAGCATTGACATTCATTAGTAGACGCCCTCTCAGCTCATATCATCATTTGAGTCCTCTTGATCTCCATCCTCAGCATCCTCGAAATCATCCTCCTCATCATCCTCGCCCGTGTCTAGAGCTTCAACTGCCCCAACTCCACTCCCCTGTGCCTGCTCCGGAGGCCATGCTATAGTGTTATGGAACTCATCCATAGTCACATGTGCACTGGTGGTTGATCATACAATCCTACTATCATCTCGGCAGTAGCTACCTGCCCTCTACGGAGAGACTCCAGCCTAGCCTCCATCATGGTCATATACATGTCCCTCATCTGAAACGGCTCTGCATGCTGTGCAGGTTCATCCTCCTGCTGGGCTGCTCCTCTCCTAGGACGTCTCCTATGCGCTGCTCCAGTTGCCTCGTCTCCTCCACAGAATTGTCGATAATAGGAGGCATCTATGACTTTTCTGGGCCTCTTAAACGGTGGAACAAAAGTTTCCACCCAGCCTGCTGGCACAAATAGGTGATCAGGGACAGATGCCCTAAGGGTGTCCTGCTACTTATAGTAGTAGCGCAACTCTGAATCTCGTTGGCGATGACCTCACCAACATTCACGTCCATCTTCCTCAACATACAATAGATGAACTTAATCATGTGCGTGGTGATATCAGAAACGTGGGAGCACGACTGAGCATTGGCATGAGTAAATGTCATCCAATACTTCGCCAAGGGTGTCAGATCTGCCCTCTTTATGGTGATGGGCACTCCATTCAGGTTTCTCTGAAAGTGTCCTCCAGGGACACACATAACCCTCTCAATCTCTCCATACTCTCTGAACTCCCCTAAGTTCAGCGCAAACTAGCACTGCTCACCTGGACACTCAGTGCCTAAGAAGTTGTTGATAGTATCGGGATCATATCGGATGGCCTGCCCCCTAACATAACTAGTGTGTCTCCCCATCGACACTTCTCCTCTAGGTAAGGCATTTTTATAGATCTCCTTCACAAGTTCAATACTAGTTGGCGCATGATATGTAGCTAGCTTTTCCCAATTTCTTCTCTCAATCTCCAACCCAAACTCAAGAGCCAAGTCTGGAATAAAAATAGCCTTACTCTCCATCAATAGTGTTCTCTCTTGAACAATCACATAATGCTCCTCATGTTTCCTGGAAAGGAACCTATATATGGGAATAAAATCTTCTCGGCCTCTTCGACTTTTTCCTCTTGTTCCCAACAGTCTTCACCCTCCTTGAAGATGACGACATCCCTACATCAAATGAAGTTCATAAAACCACAAAAATTCATTCATCATTAGAGGTTAAATAATCATCAATTATACTCCTAATCAAGCACTGTCCAACGCTGAAGCAAGAATCAGGACCCCTCAGCGTCCCTGTATCAGAAATAAATCAACCACTCAAAACCTAACGCCCACTGCTCATCGTCCAAGTGACCACTTAGCGGCGTCGTCGAGGGTTTTGCAAAAACCCTTTCCTAAATGCTTTAATCTCCACTCAATCATAAATTTCACCATTCGAGACCAAATTTATGCAATTCAATCGGTGCAAAAGGTTTTTATTTCATCAAACCATTCATAGAATTCAAAAGCCCTAATTTTCATGTTCCTACACATGTTCTTCATCAAATTTCAATTTTAGAAACCCTAAAAATGAAATTGCATAACTTACTTGAGTGGAGATCCTTTAGATGCTTGCAAACTCTTTTTAATTGATGATGAATGCCTCCCAATGCAAAGCTCTCACCAAAAACAAAACATTTTGACAATGGAATGGTTGAAAGATGAGATTTTTGTGAGTGGGTCATGGGAAAAGTGGAAAAAATCCTTTGGAAAGCTCTTGAAAGTGAAAGATAGGTGCTAGGGTTCGTAGAGACCGCTTGGGCGAACTTTGAAGAGGAATTTTCAAAGTGCAAAACCCCCCAAAACGCTGAGCTTTTAAAAGCCCGTGTTAGGGTCTGCGCCGCCACCGCTCAGCGGCGAGCATTAATTTTTTTTTTCTCTTCTTTGCTTGCTTTCACGTGTTCAAACCTATAACACTTGATTTCAACTTTGAATTTTTTAATTGTATGCCTTTCCCCTCTCATATGCAACATTCAAACCTATAATGCACCTAGAACAGAGTTAAAAACAAGAAAAAAAATCAACTGGGTTGCCTCCTAGGTAGCGCTTGTTTAACGTCACGGGCCTGACCCAAACCTTCTAGCACACATTAGTAAGTGCCTCCCAACACCTTTCAGTAGGTGTACTTACCTGTTTCCCTCAATAGATACAAAAAATAATTAGCATCCCTCAGTTGATGCTACCTAAAAATTGTTTAAAAATCCAGAAATTATATGTCCAAAATAAAATAAACTGAAACTAATGTTTTACAACAAATAGTATGTCCTCCAGCAAATCACGTCTCTTCCTTCATTCATGTTGGTGTCTTTGGTGCACCAACTGCTCAACTTCCTTCTATCCACCTTCTTGGTATGTTTGGAGTATGGTGCTTCAATCTCCACCACTCCTTTCTCTTTAAGCTCTTTCACTACCCACTCCTTCTTCTTATACTTCACCTTTATATCAGCTCAGAGTGGTATGTCTTGTGAGTGGATTGTTCCTCCTTTATCTACCTCTTCATCTTTAAGTACCTACAAAAGATTACAATCATTAGTGTCAGTACCTTCAGATTCTTCTGATGTAGCTCATTCCCTTGAAGCTTTATATTTAGCTCTTTTCTGTAGTCTTAATTTATTAATTGTTTAATTTAAAAGTTTTATTTCATTTAAAAGATTTTATAAAGATAAAATTTAATGAATAATTATTTAATTAAAAAAAATATTACACTAATTCCCTTAAAATAAAGTGGTTACTAGGGTGTATAAAGTGAATTAAATCCATTAATATATGAATATATTTCCTAGTTGTTATATTGACGTTTCTCTTCTTTATATATCTATATATAACGAGACACCTTATTTAATATATTATTTAAATTTATGACAATATAATAAGATATTTCTGTTTGACATTAATTGTAAAAGTAGAAGATAAAATAGTTAGCTTTCCACTCTTTCTCGTTCATCAAACGTGGATTTTTTATTTTAATTTTAAAATTTTGAAATAATTTATTTATAGAAAACTAGAAAACATTCTTTGTATGTTATTATAAATTAAGAAATAAATAAATACAAGTCATCTTGCATCTAAGTGGTAAATCGAGTTCATCTCATTTAAATTTTGGATAGTTGAGTTGGAGGACTAACTATCTATAAGATTATAAAGATAAAAAAAACAATAAATACTTTTTACATAGCAGTTATTATTTTATTGTATCTTTTAGGTTTAATTTTTTTTTATCAAATATCAAATTGGTTCTTTAATTTTTTTTTTCTTAATTGTGTTCTCACCTTTTCAAAGTAATTTAATTTGATTTTTTCCATTAACAATGTATAAATTGTATTACATATCAATTTGTAATTTTTTTAAAAGTCAAAAGTTAACTTTTAGTTTCAATTTGATATAGATTTTAGAGTTAATTAATTTTTTCAAAATTATTTATTAAAATATTAATTTTAATAAAAGTATCCACATAAAATTGTACAAAAAATAAATTTTATACAATTTGAAAAAAATAATATTATTTTATTTATAAAAATTAAAATTAAATAAAATAAAAAAATTAAATATTAAAATTAAATTAAAATTCTAACACTTGACACTAACAACACTTACCGTGTCACGCGAGACAACTTAAATTTAAGAGTCTGTGTACTATATTAATAAGACCATAGCAATAAAAGACATTTAACTTGATGATCTTTCGACTTATAATATTAATTCATAAAAAAAAAACATTATTTTCAAAAAATAAATAAATGTGTTTATAAGTTTAAAGAAACATTATAATTATAATTTTATATTTATGCAAAATGTAACATTTTAAATTTTCGTACTAAATTTATATTTATATATACAAGTTTATTAATTTATGTAATCTTTAAAGTATACTAAATTTTAATTAATAAAAAAGTTTTTATTCATATTTTAATCATAAGATACTAAACCCCTTTTATATATATATATATATATATATATATATATATATATATATATATATATATATATATATATATATATAATATTTTTATTGTGTTTACATAAATGAATTTGTTCCTTTTAACTTTCCACAATAGCAGATGAATAGGACGCTTCTGCCTCTCTGACCACGTTGCTTTCTCTTCTTCGTTTTCCTTCTTCTTCCCTCTTTCACCTTCCAATTAGGGTTTTCTTCCAAACCCTTCTTCATTCTTCTTACGCACTACACCGAATCCCACCCATTATCCAACGCGGTACGCTGTCTCTTTCCTATTTTTTAGGACTCCATTCTCATTTTTTTTTCTTGTACATATATACACTTATTTTTATCTTCATGATCTTTTATTCGTAAATAAGAGAATTGATTTATGTTTTGTCGGTTGTAACAGGGAATTCTCTGTTGATTTAGCCAGAATTTCTTAATGGGTGTTTCAAACTTGTCTCAATCATTCCTTTGTTTATCTACGATTTGTATGGGTTACTTACCACTTAAAAAGTCGAAGTGTTCTTTTGGGTGTGCCCTTTTTGTTATTATTATGTTTAGTTTGTTGCCATAGGTTGAATTGTATGGTTGCATGGTGTTAGACGCGATTGATCTCATGACAGGGGTGGAAGTTTGCTTGCTGGAAAATGGTGAAATTTTGGTGATGAATCGATGCAAAGTGTTGAAGATAAATTTACTCAAGATTTCTCGTTTCTTAGTTTTAAAATTTGTAACAAATGTTCTTTTTAAATTCTTAGGTTTTGTATATCTTATTTTATTTTACTTTTAACAGTGTCCTGTACACTAACTAAAAGTCTCTCTGACTAAATTTTAGTATTTTCTAGCATGGATCATGAATGGTATGGGAAATGTGTTAGATAGTATTCACTATATTCAACAGAATGCAAAGCAAAGTATGATCTTACTACCAGCTTTATTTTTTTTTGCTACATTTGTTTTGAATTTTGAGATTGGGTTCTACTGCATGTTACTTTCTATCAATCTGGGCTGAGTAATGAAATTTTGGACCTCTCGTGTTTGTATGATCTTCTTCACTTTCTAGTTTTTATCTTTGGATTTTATACAAGTAGTTCTTCCCGGAATTATATTACCCTTAGTGAATGAAGAATTCATATTGTGAGAAGGGATCATTCTCTCCTGAGAGTGACTTCTGCAGTTGAGTATTAATTAGATAGATGTTGGATTAATAGAGTTGAATGAAATTTCCTGGATGCATTTTCTTATTGATGTGAACATAGTGGACTTCGATGCCATTAGAAGAATCAAATTTCATTAAAGGATAGCTGTTACCCTCTGTGAAATTGTGACAAAAAATCCTTTGTCTTTCTATTTTCAACTTTTAAAATACAAATAAACTTTTTTGATGTGATTGTTTCCATTATGCAGTTCTTGCTTCTTAAACTTGGACAGTGTCTGGTACTAAATAGTAGTACACTACGTAGGCTTCCATTGATGATCTAAGATACATTATGATGCCTAGAGGCAAGATTAAAAGTTTAAGCATCTATTATTTTATTAGTCAATTATTGAACTGAAGATTACTTAGACTTTATCTAGAGCTTTAGTTTTAAAACTTTTAAACTAGTAGCATTGTATGCTGGGAAACTCGTGAATATTGTAGTATTGAATTTATTTGTAACTTTAGGCTTTTACGGACATTGTGCCCTGTTCCATCCTTTTGTATTTCATCTTAACCCATCCCTTTCTGAATACTTCTGATAATATCCATTCATATTTTTTTTAAACTCTGTATGAATATTACTTCTGAAAACTGGACTAGTTGTTCCAAACCACAATACAGTAACAACTTTCTTACAATTTAGATTTAAATCCTTCTTCCAGTTTCATCATTATAAACACACATGCATCACATCACATAGCATACAGTACATTTTAAACCTCTAAATGGAAATGTTTGAATTAAATTTGATAGGCACTTTGTTTCAGGTTCATGCGATGGACATGTCTGATGCTGTCATTGTCAAATCTAGTAGGTTAAAATCGGTGGTGTGGAATGATTTTGATAGGATTAAGAAAGGCGACACCTGTGTGGCTGTTTGTAGGCATTGCAAAAAGAAACTTAGTGGTTCAAGTACCAGTGGAACATCACATCTAAGGAACCATTTAATTCGGTGTCAGAGAAGGTCTAGCCATGGCATAGCACAATACATTTCTACAAGAGAAAAGAGAAAGGAAGGAACTCTAGCAATTGCAAATTTCAATATAGATCAAGATGCAAACAAGGATGACAATACCCTTAGTCTTGTCAATATTAAATTTGAGCAGACACAGTTGAAAGATGACTCTGTCAACCCTGGGACTAATAACTTTGATCAAAGACGGAGTCGATTTGACCTCGCTCGTATGATTATTCTACATGGATATCCATTGGCTATGGTTGAGCATGTTGGTTTCAGAGCTTTTGTAAAAAATCTGCAGCCATTGTTTGAGCTTGTGTCGTTGAATAGGGTTGAGGCTGATTGTATTGAGATTTATGAGAGAGAGAAAAAAAAAGTTAATGAGATGTTGGATAAGTTGCCTGGGAAAATCAGTCTTAGTGCTGATGTGTGGAATGCTGTGGGGGATGCGGAGTATTTGTGTTTGACATCAAATTACATCGATGAATCCTGGCAGTTAAGAAGGAGGATATTAAATTTTATAAGGATTGATCCTTCTCATACGGAAGACATGGTTTCAGAAGCTATCATGAGTTGCCTAATGTATTGGGATATAGACCGTAAACTATTTTCCATGATACTGGATAGTTGCTCTACCTGTGATAACATTGCCGTTAGAATTGGTGATAGACTTTTGCAAAACAGGTTTCTTTATTGTAATGGGCAATTATTTGATATACGATGTGCTGCAAATGTTATTAATGCTATGGTTCAGCATGCTTTGGGAGCTGTAAGTGAAATAGTCATTAAGATTCGTGAAACTATTGGTTACATTAAAAGTTCACAAATTATACTGGCAAAGTTCAATGAGATGGCTAAAGAAGTTGGGATCCTGAGTCAAAAGGGCTTATGTCTAGATAATGCATCACAATGGAATTCCACATACTCAATGCTTGAAGTTGCCTTGGAATTCAAGGATGTTTTAATTCTCTTGCAAGAAAATGACACTGCCTACAAAGTCTGTTTATCTGATGTAGAGTGGGAGAGAATCACAGCAGTTACCAGCTACTTGAAGCTTTTTGTTGAGGTTATAAATGTTTTCACTAAGAATAAGTATCCAACTGCAAACATATATTTCCCTGAGCTCTGCGATGTTAAGCTGCATTTGATTGAATGGTGCAAGAATTCAGATGAGTATATCAGTTCTTTGGCGTCAAGATTGAGAAGCAAGTTTGATGAGTACTGGGAGAAATGTAGTTTAGGGTTGTCAGTTGCTGCGATGTTAGACCCTCGATTCAAGATGAAGTTGGTAGATTATTATTATCCACAAATTTATGGCAGCATGTCTGGAAGTCGAATTGAAGAGGTCTTTGATGGTGTGAAAGCTCTATACAATGAACATTCGATAGGCTCCCCATTAGCATCTCACGATCAAGGTCTGGCCTGGCAAGTTGGCAATGGCCCACTTCTCTTACAAGGTTCTGCAAAGGATTCAAGGGATCGATTGATGGGGTTTGATAAATTTCTCCATGAAACTTCACAGGGTGAAGGTACAAAATCAGATCTAGACAAGTACTTGGAAGAACCCCTTTTTCCACGCAATGTTGATTTCAACATACTGAACTGGTGGAGAGTTCACACTCCCAGATATCCTGTCTTATCCATGATGGCACGCAATGTTTTAGGAATTCCAATGGCAAAGGTTGCGCCTGAATTGGCCTTTAATCACAGTGGAAGGGTCCTTGATCGTGATTGGAGCTCACTTAATCCTGCTACTGTCCAAGCTTTGGTGTGTTCACAAGATTGGATAAGGAGTGAACTGGAAAATTAGATTGCTTTTTCCCTGCATTCTAATTGTACATGCCAATTCTCCCCATAGAAATATTCCCATGTAAGTTATATATCTTCTAACTCTACATTTCAATTTTCTTGACCTTTTTATACTCTGGTTCTATTTTGCCATAGCATTATGCAACTTAGCAAGTTATTTTATGATTCTTTTACATTGCTTACTACTAACTGTTCTGGTAGTCTGGGCATCTTGAAAACTTAATTTCTTATCATGCAAGGCAATTTTCCTTTAAACGTTTGTCTGCATAAAACAACCATTCTTCATCTATGGTGTGTATTT
The DNA here is from genome assembly GCF_000741045.1 of Vigna radiata var. radiata. Lineage (NCBI taxonomy): Eukaryota > Viridiplantae > Streptophyta > Magnoliopsida > Fabales > Fabaceae > Vigna > Vigna radiata. Next base: position 6,258,163 of record NC_028360.1, read on the forward strand.
ATAGTCTGACCAACTATGAATAAATTTTTTTTAGCATCATACTTTTCTTATCTGTAGGAACTCAATACATCTCAGGAGTTTAAAACAACCCACACATACCCTTTTCTACCAATTAAGTTAGACCTCCTAAACGAAAATCATTATTTTTCATCAGTCTTAGTATTTAAAAGTGAATAATTGAACATTGCATAAATTTGTTTCTTTAAAACAAAACACTTTCATTATCATAATCTCTGTTGTGGGACCTCTGATTTTGGAAACACCAGTAACTGATTTCTAGAGTTTGATTTGACCACGTGGCCTTGATAATTATCATTCATTTTACGACTTTCATTTGTATCTCACCATGTAGAAGAAATATCTAGGGTGAGACATGAACATGTCTTGAAAAGGAGAATGTGGGTGAAGTCAAGACTTCTACAATTTTGTTTCAGTAATGGCTTGTGCACGTTAAGATAGTTTATATAGTTAAATATCATTTTAGTTTCAGTATCATTACGCAAACAAAATTGGAAATAATTCCCGTGCGAAACTTTAAAAGATTTTGATCCTGATTCTTTTAAAAACAATGATTTTAATACTGGTTCTGAATGGTTTTAAAATTTCATTTATGTGACAAACGACACTCCACCTAGGTTGCCAGATATAATGAAATGTGACTGTCACGTGTTAAATTTTATTTTTTAAATTAATTATTTTTTTTTTTTTTATAAAATCATGCACTACTTTTTAACCATTTAAAAAAGAAATTTTTCTTTATCTGGTCTTTTTTTCTTCTCCACCTATCAAATCTTCTGTATTCTTCCATTTCTCTACAGTTCCAAATTCGCAAACAGAGCACCATCATAATCATTCTCACATATGCAGAACAGATACAAATACATATGCAGAAAATAATTGTTTTTGAAAGAATGAGGATCAAACTGTTTTAAAGTTTTGTACAGGGATTATATCCCAGTTTCGTAATAATCCAAGATAAAAAACATTTAATCTTAGTTTATATAAGTGATTTAGAAGACTATTTTAGGAGTATGTTACTATAATTAAAAGGTTTAAACTTATTTAACAGTTTAATATTAAAAAAAAATAAAAGTACTTTTGGGAAAATGGACTTTTCACTGAAATTTTGAAATATACAGCTTCTGATAAGTTGAAACATTTGAGTTATTCGTTAAGTGTGTTAGAGAATTATGAAAAAGCATATTAGTTTTTTTTAAATTTAAATTAACTTAACTAAAGTCTGTTCTTTCTTCTGACTTTCAGATTGTAACTGGTTTAGTACAGTTTTGGATTGTTAACAGATAAACTTATATTCAATCGAAGTTTAATTTGAATTTGATAGACTCCAATTATAGACTATTATTGAATCCATCAAATTCCTCAATAAGTGGAGGAAAAACATAAACATATCTTTCATATGTAGGAGAACTAAAGCAGAACATAATTTGCACGAATTAATAATTTGATTAGGTGGGAGATATCTTCAGTTCACAATATTTTTAATTGCTAATCATTTTAACTCTTTATTTTAATGAAACGTAATTTGTTTGTCCTTTTTGTTGTAAGTTATAGTGAAAATAAAGTAAAGCTAATATATTATTATTATTATTATTATTATTATTATTATTGTTATTATTATTATTGTGATTATATTATTGATTGAGCACCCACAAATAAGAAAATTATGGCACTAGATATAGTTTCACTAACTAACCTTTTAACTATGAGAAGAAATAATAAATTAAGATAAAGGTAGAACTACCAGAATGATTGAATTTACCTTCAATTTATTTATTTTATTAAATAAGAATAAAAATAGTATAGTTTTCTAAATTATCTTTTTTCAAAGAATAATAATAAAATAAAACTAAATATAAATAATTATTAGAACCATAACTTTTTGTCTCGTTTCTTTTCCAAAAGAGAGAAAACACTACACTGAGTTATTTACATTGATGGGCATGCCATTTTTCCTTTCTATCTCTCCATTTCTCTATGTTTCCATTTTTCTGGGAACTGCATTATCTCATCTTCACCAACTACTTAACGTGTTTTCCACAATTTTAGTTTCACCAACCACTTTTTATTTTATTTTCTTGGATTTTAGACAATTAAATTGAGCTATATTTGGTGTCCTTTAATTAATTTATCACTGTCAAATCATATAAACTCATTCAAACCCAGTTATATTATAAGTGCATAATAGAATATTATTTGTCTAATAATTTTACTATATATAAAGAATTTTTTTTTATAATTGACCACATTATTAAGATATATCTCATATCACACATATAAAATATATTTATAATTATTATTTTCATATCTCAATATTTTAAGATTTTTGTATGTTAAGTTTTAAGTAAATATTAAATATATTGATTAATGACAATTTTCGTTTTGGTTAAAAGTAGTAGTAACGATCTCTTTCTAATTAAATAAAATGGTTTCAGTAAATAAAATGTTTGTTATTATATATATTATAGTTAATAGTTATAATTATCACTATTATAACATAAGATGGTTATAGCTTAATTATGATATTAAATCTAAGTTCCAAATATTTGGTTGTATTAAATATTTAAAGATTTTTTTTTATCGTTATTCTATTTAACTTCAACGAGATTGATCGTGGTAGAAAATTACTGTAGTCTCTATTGCAATAACATGAGACATTTATATTATCTACTTAGCAAGAAATATTTTGTCCCTTTCCCTAAAAATCCTTAACGTCTCGAGTATAAATAATTTGTCTTTCACTTTTATGAAAAATACAAATAATTTGAATGAATTTTATTTTATTCCATGATATTAATTCTAAAATACCCTTCATTGGGGGCGTTTTTTAAATTATCTCTCTTATTTTTGTTATTAAATTTCAATATTCTTTTTTTTATCGGCAAAATATATTAGTAGTAGATCACTTGGTGTGCTGTAAAATTTCAATATTCTCTTTACAAAAACTACTTACTAAAATTATAATATATAATAAAATTATAACTTAAATTATTAATATTTTTCAATCAAGCTTAATTATTGATTATAATAATATAATTAACATATAAAGTTATTTTTTTTTAATTTATTAGATTAGAAATATTAATTAATCAATTAGGGATTTGGAAAATATTTATATAATTAAGTATTGTTTTATGAAAGTATATATTTTAAATAAAATAATTAAATTATAATAAAAAAATTAGCGAGAGTAACTATGAATTTTAACTTGCCATGGTAGACCAATTTGTCTCTCTCCTATTCATCCCATGTTTAGTAGGTCAAATTATTGCATTTTGTGACTTTATATATCATGAAGTTGTATCTTGAGATATTGAAATTATTTTCAAGGATGATTCACTATTATAACGTGATCTTTTATGTTAATTATATTTAAATATTTTTATTTAATATGTTTTTACAAATAAATTGATAAATTATGAAAAAAAATACTTTGTAAAAATTAAAGGATGATTTTGAGGTGCCAACTACTTTCTATTCTTGAATTATCTCGGTAAAATTATGATCACAGTCTCATGAATCATTGGATTAATCTGAAACTTTTACATAGTATTATTGAAATATAGTTCTCAAATATAATTACTGAGATTTACAATTGGAGGTTTATATTAAAAAAATATTTCTCACATTTTATTATAAAGTTAGGTCTCCACATAGTGTTTAGTTTTGAGTTATTTTAGTAAAAATTTTATTCCTACTTCATTAATCATTATATTGAGATGAAATTTTATTCTTACTTCATTAATTATTTTCTTTACCAACTACATCTATTACACCAACATAAATTGTTCCTTCGATTAAATCTTAACTTTTTATATTAATTTTTATACGTCTAAGCTAAAAGTACCCATGGGTGTCAATGATTCTAATCCCCTTCCAAACATATCCAAAGAGAATTTTACTTCTATCCTCATATGTAACTTTGACTCTTTCCTTTAAAAACTCATTTTGTAAATTTGTATACGATTAGTAAGCTCTCATAATCACCTCTATTTGTGACTAAAACATGAAACTACTTACCTTAACTTACAATTATCTCCAAACTTGTTGATAATCTATTTATGGTATCATTCCTCCTTCATGCAATAAGCTTTCTTTGGGTAACACCTCCACCAATCCTCTACCTCCCCGATCAACATTTGTGTTGCATATGTAACTTTGTGCTCTTCATAACAACCTATTATCATAGTTACTTACCATTTTACAAGTAAACATATTTTTAATTTTAAATAAACCATATAAGTTCCTACTTAGATTACCAAATAGGTTATACAACAATATTTTACATTTTTATTTCTTAAAGAGTAAAGAAACACAAATCAAAAGCAAAGTTAATCCCTAGCCAGTCCTCTTAAAACTAATTGCCTTGATATCATTACTGTAACGACCTTAAAATATCAGTCTTCTTGTTTCTAATTTGATCATCATGTGATTAATATAAATGTAATGTATGTTCAATCCTCCAAGAAGTGTATATTTTTTTTTTAACAAGAAGAAATATAAATATTACACTAATAGGAGGATCTTCGGTATACATATATCTTAATCTCCCGTACTCATATTTGAAGTCTCTCATTTGCTTTTCACCATCATCTACAAGATCCTCTACAGAGACATCTACCCGATCCTCTGCTCACATATATAATTTGAACATATATATGATCATTGCATGTGGACACCAAAACATCACAAAAGAAATGAAGGAGAAACTTATTTATATAATAAATTTTATGAAGTTTTAAATAATTTTTGTAGCAACTATTCAGGATAACTGAGTTTGATCAGTCAATGTACCACATCGTATCAATCATACAATCATAATCATCTATTAAAACCTTAACATGATCTAGACTCAATTTCAAGAATATGCATTGACCTGAATATTCGTGTCAGTCATGCACCTGTCATGAATTTTCTCCACATTAAATTTAACATCAACAACAATATTCCCTTTATTCAAAGCTCACCATTCTTATCCCAAACCACCATGACAAGGTTAATTCCTTTCCTTCCTTTATGTCACATTATTATTTAATATTGATTTCACAAACTGAGAACCTCCTTCGACTTTCACCACCTAAATCTCATTATCTACACGAGTATGAAAGTTTAGTAGAATCAAGATGACTTCACTCTCTGGTTCAAACTCAATGCAACCACACTTTATTGAATATGACACTTCTTCTTAGGATGGATCATATTAATAAAATTTTCACAATCATAAAATATTTGTATCAAATGATCACATAAGTTTTTGGTATTTAAGCCTAAATTCTATTCATTCTGAGGCACACCTCACTCCAATAATTCTCATACCATCCATTTTCATTAAGTCATAAAAAAACATCATAAAAGGTCACATATTTCTCATTAACAAAACTGGAATCAAAATCTTATTGAAGTAACTCGAAACAAGAAATATGTCACCTTTTATGATGAAATTTTATGACTTAATGAGAATGGATGGTATGAGAATTCTTGGAGTGAGGGTTTGCATGAGAATGAATAAAATTTAGGCTTGAATACGAAAAACCTATGAGATCATGAGATACAAATATATTTTGATTGTGAGAATTTCATTAATATGATCATACCTAAGGAGAAATGTCATATTTAATAAGGTATGGTTGCATTGAGTTTGAACCCAAAGAGTAAAGTCATCTTAATTCATGTAGAAAATGGGGCTTAGGTGGTGAAAGTTGAAAAAGGTTCCTAATATGCGAAATTAGTATTAAATAATATCGTGACTTAAAGGATGGAAAATAATTAATCTTTTCATGGTGGTTTGGTGATAAGTGTTATAAATACTTAACATTCATGCTTATTTTTAATCTTATATTTGTATTTATTCATGTATTATGTGTTTTTCTCATGGGAAGATGTAAATTTTTCTATTTCTTTTCAGTTGAATATAATGTGTTTTTTTAGATTATTGTGTAGGAAAATAAACATTTGAAGAAGATTGGAGGATTGTTTGCTAGGACTATCTTGCTCAACCACAATTTGCTCGCTCAACGCCCAAGCCTAATACTCGCCTAATAAGTATGTTGTCTCGTTTAGTGAGACAAAACAGTTGAAAGTGAAACAAAAGTTGTTTCTCGTCTAGCAAATGTCCAAGCTCACCCAATGAAAGGTTAATTTCTAAAAGTGGTTATTAAGTCGTGAATGAAAGAAAAATGAGTTATGATGAGTGTAAACGTAGAGAAACTCGGATTTTCGGTCATAAGCAAATCTATGGCTTTAGGACTCCGTTCAATCAATCCATCCATTTCATCCAACTTGTATGTTTTAGATGAATAGGAAGAGTAGTTAAACTCTCATTTCATTAGGATTGGATGTAGTGAATTCAAACTTCATGTAAATTTTCTGATGCAATATAATATCATTCTTGTTCATATGTTCTATCTAGATATTTATGTGTATTATGATATATCATGTTATTCGAAAGTGTCTAATAATTGGTAAATGAATTGAAACTTGGACATAGATGGAACACCCAAGTGGTTTTGATTTAGGAATAAACTCAATAACTTGGCCATTTTATACATCTATTCTTAATACAAATTGTATGCTAACTTGACTAAGGAATTAGTAATTTAACATATAGATTTAGAACTTTCTCCTAAGGAGTTAGGACTAGTATGCTTTTGATGTGAATGTTTGAAGGAGATAGAGGTATATTATGTAGATTATTGCATTATTTTGGTTCATGAAATCCAATCTTGATGAAGCTTTTACTAAATCACATTATAACTCTTATAATTTTGTTGTTTAAAATGCGTGTTTCATGCTATGAATCAAACCATGAATTTTATTAAAGTTGTAATTAGTGAATAATCATAGTTACACAAATAAACACAAATCCCATGGGAAAAATGATACTTGAACTTCCATTTTACTACTTGTAACGAATTGGTTCACTTGCCAAACAATTAAAATTTGGGATAAGAATGACGAGCTTTGTATAAAGAGAATGTCGTTTTGATGTTAAATTTAATATGAAAAAAAATTCATGATAAGTTCAACTCAATGCATGAGTATTCTTGAAATCGAGTTTAAATCATGTTAAAGTTTTAATAAATGATTATGACTGTATGAATAATACGATGTGGTATATTGATTGGTAAAACTCAATAATCTTGAATGGCTACCTCAAAAATTAGTCAAATCATTATAAAAATCTATGATATAAATAAACTTACCTTTCATTTCTTTTGTAGTGTTTTGGTGGCCACCTGCAATAATAGTATATATGTTAAAATTTATATACGTGATCAGTGGACTAGGTAGATGTGTTTGGAGAAGATGTTGTAGATGATTGTGAGAAGCAGATGAGAGATTTTAAATATGACTATGAGAGATTAACATATATGTATACCAAATATCCTCCTATTAATATAATGTTTATATTTCTCTTTGTTAAAAAAATATATACACTTCTTAGAAGATTGAATATATATTATATTTATATTAATCAAAGGAGAATTAAATTAGAAAAGACTAATAATTTTGGGTCGTTACATTCATAATATATTCTAGAAGGTTTTTTGGATTATGACTATGATGTGTACTTGGATGCTAAATGATCCATTACATTCATATTAGAAATTGGTATGTCATTGGTTGCTAAGAAAACTACTTTGTAACAAATATTGACTTTGTTGACTTCAAGGATGTCTAAAGAAGGGTTAAGATCAAAGGATTTGGTAAGGGACATGGGTAACATGAAATGATAAAATAAATTCACATCAAACATTATTTCTCACCCCAAGTAGAGGATTGAAGTGAAGAACATTAAGGAAAAAAAAATCATGCATTGTTTGTAAGAACCTAGAAAATAGAGTATTAGAGTTGAGAGATGTTTTAAAATAATGAGATTAAGTTTTTTAAAGTTAAAATAATTCAAAAATATGAATAAATTTTTTTAAACTTGCCTCATTAATTAAAACAAAAACCATATCTCTAAAACTCTTCCCCTTAGTTCTCTCTTCGTTCTCTCTAAGATATCTGACTCCTTGATTGTTAAGTCCCTGACAAGTGTACCAGATCGTTATCAAGTAATATAAAACGGGTAAGTCCGAGTATCATTTCCCAAAGGACTCTTAGGCCTTACTTTTCATGTAAACCAATCACATAAGACTTGAAAAAAGAATTAAATTTAGGTTTTGTATGCAAAGGACNAAANTAAACATGCAANATGNAGTGAATCAATTGGCTAGAAAAGACTATGGATGAATGGAGTTGTTGGGGTTTACAATTTCATCTTATCCACCCTCTTATATCTACTCTTCTTATCTACTTAGCTTATTTATCATATTGTCATGCAAACTTTCTTAGTCTACCCCCCTAAACCCAATCTCTTGGTGAAAATAGCCTATTACCAATTACTGGCTTGCTATCTCTAGCCTCCCCCAGTAACCAATAATGCTTGATAAACGGAAGCAAAATACAATTGATTGTCCTACCCCTATCTCTAGGCGGTATTAGCATAATCAAGGAATTCCCCCCAGTTCATGAAATTATTGTACGTCTCCGTATTAATATAGACAAACAACATTTACCGAATGAGTTAAATGATAAAAGCATTAAGCAAAGGAACCCAACAATTGATAAAGTAAGCATATGCAAGCATATAAAGAAGATAAGAATTTTGATCTAAGAGAGTTTCAAAAGATTACATTGTTCCCCAACAACCTAGGGTTTAGTTCACCATGGACATGGTGAATCTAGATGAAAAATAATGAAAGAATGGAAGAATAAACCGTAAATATGGTAGATTGGAGCCTAAGCATCCAAGGAACCTCCTCCAAGGTGTGTAGAACAGCTCTGGACGTCTCTGTTGGCCAAAAGATTACAATTTGAATCGCACTAGGTCTATTTATAAACCAAAAAGATAACAAAATCTAAACCAAATAAAAACAGATAACCACTCAACACCTAAGTGAACCGCTGAGCAACGATTTGCCTCTGATCGCTCTAACCGCTCAGTGCTGATTTTGGCCGTTGAGCGGTTCATAGACTCTTCTTTTCATCCTTTTTCTTCTTCTTTCTTGAGTCTAAGTCCATCCTAATTCACTTCCATCTTCAATTCTCATCAAAACCCTGCAAAACAATGCAAAAACAAGCATAATATCTCTAAAACAAACTTTTGACTCTCTCATGACTCAACTACGTGTTTTACTTGATTTTAAGCTTATTCTAAGCCACAAAGGGTGTGTTTTGATATCATATTTAAGCATGAAAATAACGGTTTTTAGACCGTTATCATCGATCCTCTATTTCATGATTAGGAAATTTCTAGAAGATCAAAACTGAGTAATCTTCATTTCTGTCTAATCAGTTCTTAGTATTGAGCAAGTAAGTTTCAACTCCTTTTCTATTTGTTCTTAGGTTGAGATCATGCTTGTTGTTTCTCTGTCGCATGTGTCTTATGTTGTATTTTCTTAGTTCTATGTTAATCCAAGGTCCTAAGGACTTACTCCAATCACAATTTGGTGATTTGTAGGCGGTTTCAGAGTTCATTACGTTTGAAGCAACGTTTAGGCGTTCTTAGAGCTGTAATAGTTCTCCTTAAGGTAAGGGAGCCTAGTATTTCCTTGTGTTAAATTATAAAATATTAGTTGATAGCATTTAGGGTGTTTGATCTGTGGATACTGAAATACTGATGCTTGAATTGTTGTTTAATGTGAACTATTGTTGTGAAATTGTGCTTGATCACATGATGATTGTAGACTTGTATGACTTTGTGTTGAATTTATAGTTTGTGATGTTTTAAGCTGTTGAGATGTTCTTGGTTGTGTTGAGATTGGTTAAAAATGGAGGAGTATTGAACTGGCACGTATAGGATATTTGTGGTCAAAATAGGATATGTGAGTTTTGAATTAAAGGTTAAAAAGATGAAGTTCAGTTTTAGGGTCTTTTAAGAGTGATTTATAACTTGTTAGAGTGGTGAATTAGTTGAAATTTGATATGATCCTATCCAGGAAAAAGTATGATCTTTTCTAAATTTGAATCCTCATGGGGCACAATAAAAGTAAATCAGAGAAGAATGCATAATAAGATAGAGATGAGGACGCCACAATCTAGGAGATTAATAAGTCAAGTGAAGATTCACCATAGAGATGTTAATCTTTGATAAGAATCAGAGTTCTAATCCAAAAACAAAGAGAATCTTCTCTAAAAAATGCAAATGCATATATTATGACTCAAAAGTGTTTACATATGTATTTGGTGCTCCTATATATAAGTACACATGTTTAAGGCGCCTAAGAAACCCTAAAACAAAACCCAAAGACATCGAGTCCTAAAATAACTTGAAAAATAGAAACAAATTGTTTGCAATTAAAATAAAAATATAACTTATTTAATTTCCTAAATTATTTTTCAACTGTGCTCATGATCTTCATGTTCTTTAAATTTCTTTCTTGATGGAAGATTATAAGATTCAAGATTCAAGGAGACATGTTTTGATATTTGACCTTGTCATAGATCCTTTGAATGACAAATATTATTTTTCAAGTTCTTCTCATATATGTTTCAGGAGATAGTCTTGTATCATACTCTCTTTTTGAAGAGGATTTGTCCTCAAATTCATGCCCCTTGAAGATTCTTTATCATTCTCCCTTGTTTGGAGAGAATTCGACCCAAATTCTAAAAGATTATACGCACAAACAAAAACAAAAATCAAAGACACAAATCTAGAATAATCAAAAATAGAAATATATTAAAATGAGATTTGGATCCTAGAAGAGGACAATCTCTTATTATCAAAGCTTTGGATGTCTACCTCTAGGGTCACCCACCTCAAAATATCATTAAACAATTTTAAATTAAAGATGCAATTCTTAAAGAATATCAAATGAATATTTCTCAAGTAAACAATCAAACTATTAATTATGACTTTGATTATCCAATATCCAAATGAATTGACAAACAAACTAACAAATTATCAAACACAAGTTCTTTGAGTTCTAAGCCTGTGTCTTCCTTTTCTTTCATACTGTCTTCCTTTCCTTGTTGATGCCATGGTTCCTTGATAAACAAATCTTCCCTAGGAACCAAAACAAAAGGAGGTCAATTAGTATATTTTTAATGATAAATCATGATCCTTTTTTTTTCTTCTTTCTCTTCTCTCTCTTTCTTTTCTTTCTCCTCTCTCGCTCATTTTTCTTTCTTTTCTTTTTATCTATTTTCTTTCTCTTCTTTTTATCTATTTTCTTCCTTCTCTCTCTCTCTTTTATTTCTCTCTTTTCTTTTTCTTCACACTCTTTCTTTTCTTTCTCTTCTTATTCTCTTTCTTCACACATTTTTTTTCTTTCTCTTCCTTTTATCTTTCTTCACATTCTCTCTTTTCTTTCTCTTCTTTTTCTCTCTTTTCTCTTTCTTCATACTCCCTCTTTTCGTTTTCTTCTTTTTCTCATCTTCTCTTTTTTCACACTTTCTCTTTTCTTTCTCTTTTTTTTCTCTCTTTTCTTTTTATTATTTTTTTCTTCCTCTTCTTTCTTCCATTTTGTTGAGATTGTTGATAAGGGAAGCACTAGTTTAGCTGAACGTTAATCTCACAGTACTCTGGTTTTTTATGATAACAACACATTATTAATAAAACATGTATTAGGTGTTACATGTTCTATTCTTTATTGTGGATGATATCTAAATGAATATGTTTGTGTTGATTCTCATATATGAATGCATATTCACTGATCTTATATCTGATACATCACTTATGATTGCATGACATATGTTTATAAAGAGAAAACCACATGCCCTTTGATGAACTTATACTGTGTGGCAAAACTGCAAGTTTTAAGTCGACATCATTATGAAGTAAGTCGATTAAAACTCGTGACTTTGCACAAATTTTCAAAAGTAGTGTTGTGAGTGATTTTGCATTGAAAAGATTTTCAAACTAAGCTGAAGTGTCTAACTCGACTACATGCGTAGTGGATCCGACTTAGTTAGTTATTTGATTTGAAATTCTGTTAATGCTTTTTTACTGCAATGACTATATTTCAATTGTCCGTTAAAGCATTAAATGAAAGTCAACAGTATTAAATGCCAAATCAATTTGGTTGTTATGACTGCTACTAATTTGCTTATCTGTTATAACTGTCTGGTGACAGTCAACTTGATTAGTAGCATAGTCGACTACAGGAGCATCTAATTTATAAAAAACTATAAATAGACGTGACGCTGCTGATCTGTTGACTCACTGGCAAGTGTACTAGATCGTTCAAGTAATATAATTGGTAATGCCCGATATCGTTCTTCCCAAGAGACTCGAAAGGCCTTATCGTTCGTGTGAATCAAAATCGTAAGACTTGTAGAGAAAAATTAATGGTTATGATGCAAAGACAGAAAATGAACATGCAATGTATTTGATTCAATTGACGAAAAAGACTACGGATGAATGAAGTTGTTGGGGGTTGACAATTTCATCTTATCTGCTCCCTCTTATCTACTCCTCTTGTTTATTGTGCTTCATTATCTAACTGTTATGCAAACTTTCTTGGCCTACCCTTAACCCGATCCCTCGGCGAAAATAGCCTATTACTAATTACCGGCTTGCTATCCCTAGCCTCCCCTAGCAATTAGCAATGCATTACCGATCAGAAGCAAAAACAATTGATCGTCCTACCTCCCTATCCCTCGGTGGTATTGCTTAATCAAGGAATTTCTCACCAGTTCATGACAGTACTGTACGTTCCCGTATCAATAGAGACAAATAACAGTTATCGAATGAGTTAAACGATAAAAGTACTAAGCGCAGATGAGAACCCAACAATTGATAATCAAAGCATATGAAGAATCATATAAATAAACAAGAGTTTCAATAAAAGAGAGTTTCAAAAGATTACATTGTTTTCCCCAACAACAAAAGGGTTTAGTTCACCATTGTCATGGTGAACCTAGATGAAAATAATGGAAGAATGGAAGAGCAAACCCTAGATAAGATGAAAAGGAGCCTAAGCATCCAAGAGATCTTCTCCAAGGAGTGAAAATTAGGTCTGGCCGCCCTCTTCTGTCACAAGAATGAGAATGAAATCGTAACAGGGTTATTTATAGCTGAGGAGCGTCACAGAAAACAGGCCCAGGCCCAGCGGACAACCGCCCGACGACACACTTATGCTGCCCAGCGGTTTGCTCCTAATCGCGCCATCGCTCGGCAGCAGGGGGCCACCGCCCGACGGTTTTCCTCTTATCGCAAATCCGCCCAGTGTCTACGCCAGGTGCCTCCTCCTTGCACTGGACCGCCCAGTGGTGAATTTTGCTGCCGGGCAGTTCCTAGACTCTTCTTTTCTTCAGTTTTCTTGCTCTGTCTTGAGTCTAAGACCTCCATATTCAGTCCCCATCTTCACTTTCATCAAAATAGCTTCAAAACAATGCAAAATAAGCATAATATCGCTAGAAACAGCTTTTGACTCTCGATTGACTCATATATTGGGTTTTACTTGATTCTAAGCTCATTCTAAGTCTTAAAGGGTGTAATTTGGTCTAAAATGACATATGAAAATAACTGTTTTTCAACCGTTATCACAACCCCAAACTTAGAACTTTGCTTGTCCTCAAGCAAACAAAACAAAACAACAAACAAAACAAAACATGGCTTTCTACTATTTCATCCAATGGTTCAACATTCCTAAAGTACATGACAAGAACTACTCAACTGCAGATCTTCAATGAAATCAAATCAAGATACATACATGCTTCCAATTCAGTTTAGTTCACAAGTTATTCAACAGATGTTACACATTATGAATGATCAATCCACTAAGCAAAGATGCAATCATGAAATTTAGCAATTCTCACCAGGCAAGTGTTTCACTCAATCACTCAAGTGTTTAGGGTAACACTCCAACACTCTATCATTCACAAGTCACATGAAACAAAATTGCCATTCATCGAAAACAACCAAAATCCTTACATGCAAATGCCATCAAAAGGACTTTTCCAAGACTTGTAATAAGGCTGGGCTAATAAGAAGAATTGGTTTTTCTGGAAAGCAAAGTCCTTGAGTTAAGAGAGCTATCATCGTAGTCAACATTTAAGCACAACTCTCTTCCTTACCAATCTCACTAATTCCCAACTTTTTCCGTTTTCTTTTGCATTGAGCTCATCTTCATGCTTTTTCTTCTTTTCTTTTCTTTTTCTAATGTATTTTTGTTTCACAAATTTTGAGCTCAATGTTTTTCAATTGCCTTTCAATTTTCCGCCATGCAACCCCAAACTTGAAGCTTTTCATTGCATACAATTAAGCTCATCCCAACTCAAGGTAAAGAATTTCAAGACAAGGGTTCACATCCTGTTTAAGGCTAAGGTTCAAAAAGGGTATAATATTTTCAAGCACTGTGGGTGAAAATTTGGCGAGAGAAGGATTTTCAAAAATGGCCTTGATCATATGACATTCACATACAATTCAATCAATCATCAAGACTAAGGCAATATCATTCATGCTTTCCTGTGAACAAAACATACAACGATGAAAACTCTGGAGCTCAATACCTCACACAACATGCTTTCTCACACAATATTCATTCATACACCTTACTTAGCATAATAATCACAATCATAATTCATCACCCATCTGTTGCACAAAATATTAACATGCAGTGCAACTCAATTATCATCCACATCAAATAATCATCAAATAGGCTCATCATGCAAATTATTCAGTTAAACATCTTCAGAAAAAGTATTCAAGCCAAGTATACACACGAAAAATAAAATTCAACCTATTCTAAGAATTTAAATGCAAAGGTAAAAGAGATAATCTAGGTTGCCTCCTAGTAGCGCTTGTTTAACGTCACGAGCTTGACCCAAACCTGTTTAGCACTTGTCAGTAAGTGCAAATCCATCCAACACCCATCAGTAGGTGTACTTCCTGTGTTGTTTAGTAATTCCATAAAATTTAGCATCCCCTAGTAGATGCCACCCAAAAATTGTTCCAAAAATTCAAAAATTTACAAGTTCAACAAAAAACATAAAACAAATAAAAATGTCTGAAAATACAAAAAGTGCTCTCCAGCAAATAAACTCTTCTTCTTCATGTTGGGATCTTCATCGTCCCACTTGCTCAACTTTCTTCTATCCACTCTTCGTATTGCTGTGGAGTAAGGCCTTCTGATCTCTGTCATTCCCTCCTCCTTAAGCTTCTTATTCACAATCCATTTCCTGTTTTTAAATCTCACTGACATGCCACACAAGAATAGTGTATCCTCTGAGTGGATTGATTCCTCTATGCTTGCCTTCTTTTCCTCAAGAATCTGTAAAACATTACAATTGTTACGACAATCAATACCTGTGGTGTTTTCCTCTTTTGCAGCTTCTCTTCTGGCCCTTTTGTATTTGGCTCTTCTTATTGCTCTCATTTTGGTTTCCTCAGAGCCATAAATTAATACTTGGTCATGATCTCTTAGCTTTATTCCTCCATCATGGATACGTATGACCATCTTAGAAGTCCTCATGAAAGGTCTTCCCAAGATTAACAAAATTCTTCCCTCATTGGCCATGTCCACGACTAAGAAGTAAGGTAAAATTCCAACTCATTAATTCGGACAATTGCATCTTCCACCATATCGATTGGCTTCTTAATGGATCCATCCGCAATTGTCAAGATAGTGTTTGCTGGTTTTAATTTTAGCCCTTCAATCCTTTTGAAAGCACTAAAAGGCATCAGATTAACACTTGCTCCTAAATCGATTATGGCTCTCCCTATGTCCACATTATTGATCATACAAGGAAGCGTCAAAGTCCCTGAATCCTTCAATTTTGGCGGATGATCCTTCTTTCTAGGCTTAACCAACCGGTCCTAATTGCCTTCATCATCAAGATCAATTACCTCTCCAAGATAATACTTGATCCTCTTGTCATACTCAGGAATTCGTGGAGATGCTCCAGGAGTAACAATTACCTGATTGAAGATTTCTCTGAATGGCTCTTGGTAACTGTCTTTTTTTTTCTCTTCCTGGTTCTTCTGCTTATTAACCTCATGATCATGAATTCTCTCCTCATCTTCATCCTCACTACTCCCAATCTCAATATTTTCCTCGGCTGACCTCCTTTTTCTGCTTGTCATAACAACTTTGCATTCATCCTTAGGGTTAACATCAGTATTAGCCCTAAACTGATTTTTCTCTGTGGTTTCTATTCTTTTTGACAGCTGCCCAATTTGTGTCTCTAATGACCTGAAGCTAGCTTGATCACTATTTAGTTGAGACTCATAGACTTTGAAGAATTTATTAAATCGATCACTGAGGTCTCTGACTATCTCTGTCAAGCTGCTCACTTGCATCCATAAAGGTGATGGTTGTTGCTGCCGAAAGCCTCCTTCAGGTTTAGAAGGATTATTCTGATTTTGCCCCACACTGGGGTGGTTCTTCCAACCTTGGCTAGAATTGCCTTGGTTGAAAGTACCTTGCTTGTACTGAAACTGGGATCCCATGTAGTTAACATCCTGCTGCAACTCCTTAGGGAAAGCACATTGACCATTGATATGGTCACCACCACATAAATTGCAAAGTTGCTAAGTCTGGGAAAAATTCCTTACCCCCTATTGGAAATTCAGCGAGGATCTTTGTTAGCTTGTCCAATTTCTGGGTCAGGAGATGATTTTGGTCGCCATTGCATCATTAGCAGGGAGATGCAAGAGTCCTCCTTTTTGCGCGCCTCTCTTACTATGTACCACCTCATTCATAGCCATGCTCTCGATCAATTCATAAGCCTCATCTTCAGTCTTGGTATTTATGCTGCCTCCAGCGGAAGCATCTAACATCATTTTAGACTGATTATGAAGGCCTCCCAGGAAGGCAAGTAAATATGAAGTTTTATCAAGTCCATGGACAAGGGTCTTTCTTAACAAGCCTTTAAATCTATCCCTCGCTTGACCCAGAGTTTCCTCCATTCCCTGTTTGAATGCAGAGATCTCTAACTTCCCTTGATTAATCTTGGTTGGCGGGAATAATTTGTTCACAAATTTTGCTGCCAACGCATCCCAGTTTCTGAATGTGCCTTCCTCGAACGAATGCAACCACGCTTTGGCGTTTCCTCCAAGAGAGAAAGGAAACAGGCTGAGTCTAACCCTGTCGTCAGAGACTCCATTTATCTTCACGGTGTTGCAAATCTCACTAAAAGTGGTTAAATGATCATATGGATTTTCATTTAATATTCCGTGAAACTGATTACTCTGAACAAGCTGAATAAGAGCAGGGTTCATAACCATATTGGTTGCATGGTCTGCAGGCAAAGCTATGCTATTGAAGTTCATAGGACCCACCATGTTGGATGCGTCCCCAAGTGTAC
>NC_028360.1:6279441-6289301 GCF_000741045.1 Vigna radiata var. radiata
CTTAGTCTAATAAAGGTAGGAAAGTGGTGAAAAGCAAAGAGTAAGGTCAAATTCGAAATTTGACCTTTAAGTACCTAAAAAGTGACCTTTTGAAGTGATATTTCTACGGCATCATTCATAAAATATATGAGCTAGAGTACAACAGCACTACTTCTCCAAATAGAGTAGTAATTTTTTATTGTGAATGGTTTNATCCTTCTAGAGCTGGTACTAGAGTGGATCCTAGGTTTAACATTGTCGAACTCCACATGAGAAACAGATATAGACCGTTTGATCCTTTCATTNTTCCAACTAATGTCAGACAGGTTTATTATGTGCCATATCCACCATTCCGCAATATTGACAAGCGTGGTTGGGCTGTAGCAATACAAACCAAGCCTAGAGGTCGCACTNACTCAAATGAGGTTGAGGAAGATGTTCCCTACCAACTTGACCAAATGTCACAACCACAAGAATTAATTGAAGTTGAACGTATAACCACATTGACCGACCCTAATGGTGATGGAGATGAATTAGAAACACTTGCACAAGGTGATGAAGAAGAAGAAGAAGAAGAAGAAGAAGAAGAAGAAGAAGAAGAAGAAGAAGATGATGATGATGATGATGAAGATGATGAAGAAGAAGATGAAGATGATGATGACGATGAAGAAGAAAATGATGATGATGATGAAGAAGATGAAGATGAAGATGAAGATCATGATGACGATGATTGAATGTTCGACTATTTTACATATTGTAGCAAATTGACTACCTTAACTTTTTTATGCAATAATTTGAAATTCACTTTAATTTGTAGCGATCCATCCTTAGTGTTTTCTATTGCTTCACTTTATTTGTACATATATTCAATGCAGTAATGACAGGAGAAGGTAAAGACCGTCCTGATAAAGGAAAGGGGATAGCCAAGCCTAAAAAAAGGCAACGGACCGCAAAGTATGTACTTAGGGTGCGTGATGCACTACCTACCCCTACTCCTGCAGTACACCCTCCCCCTACTCATACAGTAAACCCTCCTCCTCCTACCCCTGCAGTACACCCTCCTCCTCCTACCCCTGCAGTANATGAGAACCCAACAATTGATAATCAAAGCATATGAAGAATCATATAAATAAACAAGAGTTTCAATAAAAGAGAGTTTCAAAAGATTACATTGTTTCCCCCAACAACAAAAGGGTTTAGTTCACCATTGTCATGGTGAACCTAGATGAAAATAATGGAAGAATGGAAGAGCAAACCCAAGATAAGATGAAAAGAAGCCTAAGCATCCAAGAGATCTTCTCCAAGGAGTGAAAATTGGTCTGGTCGCCCTCTTCTGTCAAAAAAATGAGAATGAAATCGCAACAGGGCTATTTATAGCTGAGGAGCGTCATAGAAAACAGGCCCAGGTCCAGCGGACAACCGCTCGGCAGCACACTTATGCCGCCCGGCGGTTTGCTCCTAATCGTACCACCACCCGACGGTTTTCCACTTATCGCAAATCCGCCCAACGTCCACGCCAGGTGCCTCCTCCTCGCACTGGACCGCCCAACGGTGAATTTTGCCACCGAGTGGTTCCTAGACTCTTCTGTTCTTCGGTTTTCTTCCTCTGTCTTGAGTCTAAGACCTCCATCTTCAGTCCCCATCTTCACTTTCATCGAAATGGCTTTAAAACAATGCAAAACAAGCATAATATCGCTAAAAACAACTTTTGACTCTCGACTGACTCATTTATTGGGTTTTACTTGATTCTAAGCTTATTCTAAGTCTTAAAGGGTCTAATTTGGTCTAAAATGACATATGAAAATAATTGTTTTTCAACCGTTATCATGGTCACATAGACTTTGGTTGAACTAACATTTTCATTTGCTGTTTCTGATTGAGATCCTGTGATTAAACGCTTCAAGAAGTCATCAAGAAGACGATGGGATCTTTCTTTGAAAGGGTTCTGAAGGAGAAATAATTAGATCATATTCTGCACGTTGTGGTGTTCATCAATTGATCAAGATTTCTATCAATCTTTGGAAATATTGTTGTTATCCTGTTGGGATTATAGGAGGTGGACTCGTGGAGTTCTGACACTTTGAGGATTGTACAAAGTGGGTTGAAGATTGTAGAAGAGGGAATATCTTGCTGCAGATCTTTGTGTTGCTGCCTATATTTTTGTAGATGGTTAGAGAGGTGTTTTATATTTTTGACATGGAGGTCTCTATAAAAGCCTTGTTGTAAAAACCTTGACCATTATAGTGCATTTGCTTCCTGGTTGTGGAAGGAAACTGGACGTAGGCATTGAGTCCGAACCAGTATAAAAACTTTGTGTTTGATTTCTCTATCCTGACACTTTTACATTAAGTTGACTTTACTGTTTACGTAGTCAAGTTTATATTTTCGTTGCACTTAAACTTTTCATTCCTTGCGATTCAAGAAACTATGTAAAGGTTTATACTTTGTGAAAAAGATTTTGAAAAGACTCTAATTTTTAAACCTCACCAATTCACCCCCTCTTGGTGTTGAAACTAAGCCATCCTGTTTCCAACACATTTCTATAAGTTCTTTTCTCTCTTGTGCTCTTGTAAGCTTCCGCTCTTGTTTTCTTTTCAATGCATCCAATTTTTGCAAAGTTATTTCTTCTTCCTCTTTCAAATATAGAATGTAGTTCTTGAGGTCTTCATTAGTAATCATGGGACTTGCATTCCAATTAGGACACTGATGAGTTTCATGCCCACAACCTTCACATTTGGAACATCTTATAGCACTTGATTTAACCCTTGGGAAAACATTTTTGTCATGCTTGTGCTTCCTTTTAATACTAAAAATTTCACCATTCAACTTTATAATTCTATACATCAAGGCATTAACATTCTCTACCAAGACCTCATGAGCACACAACTTCCAAAAGGATGTCTCTATGATAATATGTTGCATTATTCAATATTGATAAATCCTACAAAAGGTCAGGAAAAGAAAATAAAAGAATATATTTAGATCCTCACCACTCGTCTAAGTGTTTCACTCAAATTTCACTCGTGTATCACACTTATAGGCATTTTTTTGAATGTACTTTCTTGCATTTTACCACTCAAACTCTCCTTAGTGCTTGGCAGAAAACTCCAATAGCTTAAGCAAAAACTAAGCAAACAAGGTGAAAAACGTTATGAGATCTAAGTCTTGACTCAAGAGGTCAAAGAAAATAGACAAACTTTAGACAAAACATCAAGAAATTTTTAAAAGACACAAAAAAATAAAATTAGAAAATTATAGGACTACCAAAAAGAGTTAAATGAGACAATGCGGGGACTCTAAAAAAAGGCGAATATAATTTAATAGATTAACATTCATAAACAATGGTGCAACATAATAATTTGTGCTAAACTCTACAATTTTTTTTTACTCTTGGATTCGTACTTTCTCACTTTTTAATATATATATATATATATATATATATATATATATATATATATATATATATATATATATATATATATATATATATATATATATATAATTTGGCAGTTCAACACACAAACAAAGATTGTCCTTCAAACACCAAAACTCATGCAAGATCAAGGTAAACATTTAATTGGGACTACAATTAACATAAAAACACAAAAAAGAAAAATAAATAATTTCCACGAATCAAATGTAGAAATACAAAACTTAAAAGAAGAACATAAAAATATATGAAAATTAAAAACTCAAGGGAATTGGATTTTTTTGTTTTTTTTTTAATATGACGAAAAAATAAGGTAAAAGAGGATATTCAAAACCTTGCTCTAGATACCAGATTATACAATCTTGTGCAAGAAAGAATACGACCTTTTCTTAATTTGAATCCTCAAGGGGTACAATAAAAATAAATCAGAGAAGAACGCAAAATAAGACAAAGATGAGAAAGCCACAATTTAGCATATTGATAAGCCAAGTGAAGATTCGCCAAAAAGATATTAATCTCTGATAAGAATCAGAGTTCTAATCTAAGAATCAAGAGAATCCCCTCTCAAAAATGCAAATGCATATATTATGACTCAAAAGTGTTTACATGTGTATTTGGTGCCCCTATATATAGGTACAAATGTTTAAGGCACCTAAGAAACCCTACAAGAAAGCCCAAAGACATCAAGTCCAAAAATAAGTTGAAAAATAGAAACAAATTGTTTGCAATTAAAATAAAAATACAATTTATTTAATTTCCTAAATTATTCTTCTATTGTGCTTAATGTCTTCATGTTCTTTAAATTCCTTTCTTGATGGAAGATTATAAGATTCAAGATTCAAGAAGATGTGTTTTGATCTTTGACCTTCTCATAGATCCTTTAAATTGAAAATGTTCTTCTTCAAGTTCTTCTCATATATGTTTCAGGAGATAGTGCTCTATCAAATCTAGTCTAGACAGAGTTAGTAGTATTTTGGTTGGTCTTTAAGTGCACTTTGGAGGTTTGGACTAGTGAGATTTTGAATTATAGGTTCTGTGTCAAAATGGAAGGTTTGTGGTATATTGGTAAGTACTTTCTAACTTGTTAGAGTTCTTAAGTTGCTTAAAAATGAGCTAAAACCTATAAAATTTAATTGTGACCTAAAATGGAAAATGTTAGATGTTTTAAGTGAATTTTTATGATAAAATAGTTAACAACTAGTTTAAGTTTGGTTTAACACTTTGGTTTAGGTCTAAAACAATTTATAATCTAATGTAGGAGTGTTAGAAGTTGGTGAAAATGGTTATAATGGATCATGGGTGGTTTAGGATTGATGCTTATGCAGTTTCGGTGCTGCAGAATTTCATAGTGGGTTCCTAATGCTAAACGAGTCTAGAGGTGTTTTGGTAGTAGGTTCCAAAGGTTGGGCGAGCCAGCTTGCTCAAGTTGGGAAGCTTATTGTTTTGGAGCTCGTTGGGCGAGTATTTGGGGTGTTTGATAGGCTGAGCGAGTAGGGACTATTCGTCGGGTGAGTGAGTATGTGTTTTTGGGTGTTTTTGTTTTCAATTATTTATATGATTTTAAAAGTTATAATGATTTGTTGTATTATCTATGATAAAGTTTGGAACATATGTGTAAATGGAATGAGGTGCGTAAGAGTTCTAAGGAGGATTCTTATTGGTTGTATCAAAGTGTTGTTAGTATGAATGCAGGGAGCTCAGTCTTGAGGGTTATCATGAAACTCTAATTATCATTCATTCTCAAGTAGAGAGGTTTGATACACGTGGTTAAATAATATGAGGTCTTAGTCTAGATGCTTTCAGTATGACCTAAGACATGGTACAGACTAACCTTATAAGTATGGTAGGGTGAAACCCATTGCAATGACTTTGGAAAGTAGTATATGCCACCATAAGTGCAGAACTCACCATAGCTCAACATTCATACCAAATTCGAATAGTCTAGTCTAGGTCTTGACATGTTTGAGATGTGTGTATAGTATGTGAAGTATGATTCAAGTGTGAAAGGTTTAAATATACTATGGATTGTATTGTATTACTAGCTTACCTTTTTCTTTGTGTTATGTTGATATTCTCTCATGCTTTAATGTCTTGGCTACGATCATACAGTGGTTGTGAGCAGAGAGTGATGAGGTATCAGTGGAGCAGACTTTGGATAGAGGGAGAAATGATGTTTAGTCTTATCTAGACTAGTTTGATGTACATAGTTTTGTTCTAGCGGGCTTGTATATAAAGTTAAAATTGTAGTTATGATTTGTATAACTATAATGAAACTTTTATTCCTAGTCATATTAACTATTCTATTTTATTAAATATGTGATAGCTTGTTTATAGTTTAATATTATATAATTGGGATGTTACATTGTTGCTAATAATTTCAAGTGAAAGAGATTTCAAAGTGAAGTTTGTAAATATTGATGTATTGAACTATTTTTAAGATGTTGTGTTTGATTGTACTAATAGAAGGATCGTTTGACCTTGTTGTGTAATTCTAACTAATATATAAGTGTTTTATAGCATCCCAATTACTTCTTTTTAATATAATCTTTTACCAAGAAAAGAAACATAGCTATAAAACTCAGCATATAAAGAAAAAGAGAAATATGCACTAAAATTAAAGTAAAACAAAAACTAGTTAAAACTTTCTAAGATCCTCACGTCTTCTTAAGTCATATCTAGATAGAAATAAACTATAACTGTATTCATTTAACATCATAGACCTTTCTTGTAGTGATCTTCATATTCTTACTTTTATTTTTTCTTCCTTACACGGTATTATACGTTTTTAGCTTTAAATTTTGGTACGTGTTCTCTCACCAATGGTTGAAGAAGTGGATGGACCGTGTTTTGATTCTTATCTTTCCATGCTCAGTAAATTTCCAAATGAGTAAACCTTTACGTACGATATATACCAAGCTCTTCTATGTTGGAAAGTGTGAAGATTTTGAAGATCATAATGGTGGAATTTTGACATGTTTATTCTATCTCTCATTTCTTTTCATGCACGTATGCGTGTGTTAGTAAGAGACATCAAAACAAAAGAAAATTAGTTAATGTTTGATTCCAATTTTGTACAATATAGTTAGGGTTAGTGAATAGCTTTGAAATTTATTATTTTGTCGTAAAATGACATATTGGTAAGTTTGGAGAAGAAAATATTCAAAAACTATTATTTTGAACTCGATATTCGGATGATGCAAGATTATTTTATGTAGTGTGGCTTAGTTGAAGTTAAGGGAACAACGATGAAAAAATATTTCTAATGATGTAATTATGATGAAAAATTATAGGGAAAAACACATTTTGTATGCTGTTCTAGCGTTCATTTTTAGTTTTTGAATCCTTACTCTATATAAACGATGATATTGTATGGTGAAGAGGAGAGAATAGGTTCAATAATTTGAAACAAAGAACTTGCATTTAATTTGTAGAGGTTCAATCTATCTTGGAGTTAGAAATTTGGGTAAAACTTGTAAAAACTTAGAGAAAATAATGACATTATGCATACCAATGTTCAGATCACAAATTCAGTGAATATTAATTGTGATTATATTTAAAATATTATTTGTTTTGAATCCATAATTACATCATACAATTCTGAAAAAAAAAAACTTGGTTTGTTAATATATATTACATATATACTATTATATATTTCTTAAATAATAACTTATTCTGTCATAAATTCCATCATTGAGTCGGTAACTGATTTAATAATTGAATCGGTCACTATTTCAATTAATAAATCTATCAATATAATTCATTAATAAACAAAATAGTAACAAATGTTGCTTGATCACTAAATTATTCACTATTTTTATTAGTGAAAATTTTAATTATTTAACCAAAAAAAAAACTTTGGTCACTATTTATATATTATTTATTTATTTATTTATAGTGATATAAACTATCTTTTCATTTCTTAGTCTACTATCAGACTAATTAATAATTAGATTAAAATTAAGATTGTAATAGAAAAATATTGTGGAAATGGAATAGCTTGTATATGATTTAAATTAATAATGAGAATACTTGATATTCCTAATCTTCGGTTTATATGAAACTATAAAAGGAATAAGCTTTTTCATGGAATGAATCTCTTTACTTGGTGGGAATTGACATCAAAGCAAGAAAGGGAATCATTATTTTATTTCCAAAATATATAAGAGGGAATAAGTCACTCCACGAGTTCACATGTTCATCTTATCTCATTTTTTCAAAATGGACAAACCCTAATTTTATAGGGTAAAAAAAGGTGTAAAATAACATAATCCATAAACTCGTTAAAAAAATTTATTGGGTTCACTTTGGTCATCTAAACCTACCTATTAACATATTATGTTTATATATATTTTTTGTTTCACATGAACTTTAAGTTAGGTAACACATAATTATCAAAGTAGGAATAAATAAAGATTGTTACTTCCTTTTGAATCAAATTTTATATAAGCACTTAGATAAAATGAAAAATAGCTAGAGATATAGGATTGAAGAGCATCAATGAGGAACCCTAAGTTTAAACCATACTAATTGAACTCTGTAAAAGTTTAATTTATAAGCATTTAAAAAAAAAGTTAAATGTGGTACTTTGGAAAAAATAGAAATTAATTATAAATTTGTATAATATATTATATTTTTTTATACTTTATAAATTTGTGTCAATTTGCTCCAATTTTAGTTTGAGTTTGAATAGATGGGGCAATATAACCTATTTAGTATTTTATGTATGGACAAGATTTATAAAATTAACATTCATAAAAAAATATGAAAAAAATAAAATGAGTTTTCTTATAAATTTAAAATTAGTTTATAAATAAGTTAAAAATAAAAATTTAGAGAGAAATTATTAGTATTAGTTTGTGTATAAATTAGTTTTAATTTATAAAAATAATCTTTTAGTTTTTTCCCATCATTTTTAAAAACGATTGTGAAAAAAATGCTCCATTGAAAATATATGAATAATTAACTGCTATATATTAGGATCAGTTACATTGTTGACAAAAGTAGAATTTATTAAGGTAATTCTGATTCAAAGTTAGGATAAAACAGTACTAAATTGAATATATTAAATTTAAGATGCAATTGTTCAAAGAAATATTATTTAATTTTAAAATTTACATTTATTTAATTTGGTAATGATTTAATTAATATTAGCTTAGGTTATTTTTAATATTTATTTAAATTAACATTTTCTACATTTATATTAACTTAATTTATTTTAATATTTGTTAAAATTATTATAGAT
This sequence comes from Vigna radiata var. radiata, assembly GCF_000741045.1. NCBI lineage: Eukaryota > Viridiplantae > Streptophyta > Magnoliopsida > Fabales > Fabaceae > Vigna > Vigna radiata. The sequence continues at coordinate 6,288,093 of NC_028360.1, forward strand.
ATAATAAAACTAAATATCAATCATTTTTAATATTTATTAAATTTTGTGTTAAGTTAATTCACATTATTATTATGATTTTTATATATTTAAATTATTACTGACTTAATTAACGTTTATATTATTTATTTTATTTTTATTTAATGTTGATTCAATTGACAATTATACAAGTATTTTTGATATTTATTTAAATTAGATTGGTTAAATCGATGTTAATTTTAGAATGTGTGTGTAGTAAAGAAACCATAAATTATAATCCAAAGATTCATTTAAATATGACAAAATGTTACAGCGTCAGTGAATTTAATTTCCATAAATAAGAACTCAGATTCTCTCTTCTACTTTTTAGATAAAAGTTTTAACACTCAAATGTTCCTATCACATTTATTTTCTTCATAAAATAGAAATTTTTTTCCATCAAGAAAGTCCTTCTTCCACTAAAAGTTTATTTTGATCTTTTACTCAATATTTCCTTGTAGAATAACGAAGATATTAACCAATTTGCTTTGTATAACTAGATTGCTATTATAATTATAAAATATTTTAAATATACAAAATTTACAACAGATGATAAATCAATTAATATACAACACGAATCCTTCAACTCATGTGTTTCAATATTTGTTTGCATTTGAACCTCCCAACTTGGTGTTTTCCCTTATTCACAACATTTGCAATCTTTTTCCAATACCTTGTCTCTAGTTAGTACCTACACCCAATTGACATGGATTACCAAGATTTTTATGAGGTTGTATCAGTAGAGAAAATCTCATTGAAAATAAAAGAGGTAAGAGCACACATAATGAGTGTTCTCTTTTTGGCTATTTTTAAGATTCGTGACAATGTGTTGAATCTTTTGATAAACATATCAATAGTAAACTGTAATATAATGATTTTTAAGTGAAAGTGTTGATCTCACAAGAAACAATTTCAACTAAATATATAATTTCATCTCAAACAACATATATACAACGATATTCAATCTGATTCATAATGGATTTTGATAATTTATACTACATTGCTTGAACAAGAAAGCTGCTAATTACCGAAGGATTCTTACCGAAGGTTTCTGGGCCTTTGGTAAAAGCTGATATACCGAAGGCTTTCGCCCCTCGNTAATGGGCAGCGATTTTGTCACGTTATATGGCGCTTACCGAGGGCTTATGCCCTTCGGTAATGGGCAGCGTTTTTATCGAAGGATTTTTGCCCGTC
>NC_028360.1:6295161-6323010 GCF_000741045.1 Vigna radiata var. radiata
TCGGTAATTACCCAGGGCCAAAAGCCTTCGGTAATTACCGAGGGCTTTTGGCCTTGGGTAATTACCGAGGGCTCAGGGCCCTGGGTAATTACCGAGGGTCAAAAGCCCTCGGTAAAAGTAGCGACGACTTATTTACCGAGGGCTTTTTGACCGTCGTCGGGCCCTCGGTAATTGGCCTTTAGCGACGGCTTGTGGCCTTTTCCGAGGGATTTTGGCCTTCGGTAATGCCCCTCGTTACTGTAAGTTGGGATTGAATTCATCTATGTCACTCGTTTGCAATCTGAATGAATATAAACATATAGCATTTGAAATTACCAATATTGATGCAACACACAGAAGTCATTTATACTAATTCCTCACCTATAAAATTCATAAGATCAGTACCTTGAATATTGATTTCTCACATATCCAACAAACTGTCCAACATTATATTTAGGTGTTCTACGCAATTGATATACTGGAATTTTTTCCTAGCATCACAGTATATCAAGTATTTTTGTTCAAATCAGATATTTAGAAATACTTTCCAATCACGTCTAAAATTCATATTCATGAAATTATTAATTATATAGAATCAAGCACTAAGAGCATAACAAAATACAAATATTGAATAAAAACAAAAATGTTATATATAAATATCGCTAGATTACATCCAAGTTCGAATCGATTACATTCAATCCCAAGAGAAAAGCCACTCATGGTAGCCATTGGCAATCTAAGAGATGAAGGAGAAGATCCTACAACTAAAGTTGAAAAATAACTCTTTCAATAACTCTGTGATTTGATTCCCAATTCCTTCACTTTCTTCCTGAATCATGAGTACGAATTATCTCTTAAGCTAGCTGATTATCAAGTGAGGTCATTTTCGCTTAGACAAGCGTAGCTTGTAGAAGGTATTTCTCTTATCAGCTCTCACTTAGGCGAGATCATTCTAGCTTGGGCGAATTGTTCCAAGATTTTCTCTTCTCTCTTAATTTACCTGAAACATATACAAAGTAGGGATCAAATGATTTCATTTTAATTAAAAACTCAAAAACATATGATTACATTTCATCTTTCTTAGATTAGGGAAAATTGATACAAATGTACACAATTTAAAACAGAAGTGTCAAAATTCCATATATGAAAATTTACTGCTTTTTTGCACTTATCATAATGATTTTCATTTTTGGTTCGTATAATAACCTTTTACTTGTTTTGTTTTTGTTTTCCAAACATTTTCCTTTTCTTTCTTATTTCGTTTATTATTGCTTAACCTTTTTCATTTGCCCTTTACACAATACACATGTTGTTTTCCTCATCTCTTTCCAGTGAGAAAGTTGGGTTAAAATTTTGTTTAAGGTGCGGAGTATGTGTTTCACTAGATAAGGTGCAAAAAATATAAGTCAATGAATATCATAGATTGGCTTTTTGACTCTAGTTTGAAATTTTTCAACAAAAATGTGCCTTGATCCCTTCCAAACCTTTCGTGTTTTAGTTCTCATCAAATACATGTTAAAAACTCAACAAGGTGCTTTTCTATGCTATGAATATCTCTTTATCTCTCATTCTTTCGGGTCTCACACCTATCTTGGTTGGTTTCACTCAAATATGCATTTCTCTTACTGCTAATCATTCTAGCAAAGTCTTTAGCTTATTTTGTTAAGAGGTTCATTTGTTTGTCCTATGCTTGTAACTTTTATTTTCAATGTTTCAGCTCCAACTACTATCTGGTTCTTTTCCAAACTATTTTCAAAAAATTAATTGAGCAAGCATCAAAATATATTCACAACCTCATCCTTAATTTTAGAGACTCAGTCTTGTTGCTCGATCTATAATCCTTGGTAAGGCATTTTTATAGATTGTCTATTTGATAATCCTCCTTCTTGACTCCAACTTTTCAACAGTCTAACTCCAACACGACTATAACACTAAAATTGGGGATTGAGCCACATGTAGAATACCCATCATGGAAGGTTTCCTCAAGCCCTAACCTTAGGCCCTAGCAATGAAGAATACTTCACAGAAAAGCAATCTCATGAGGCTTTAGCTTAGAATTGCACATCTTAAGCCACAGAGGAAACCTCATGGTTGGAGCCGTAGAAGCCACTGCTACAACCATGTTGTCAAAGGAATTTTAGACTTTAGAGAGTTTGTCCTCTATTTTATAGACTTGTTTGAGGACTTATGAGAGGAATTTTAGAGAGATTTAGATAGAGACTTTAGAGAGTTTCCTCACACCTTTCCTTTGTACTAAATAAAACACTTTTAGAGGATTAGGAGATGGAGTTTCTTCCATGTTGTAACTTCTTTTTATCCATTATGAAGAACTAAATGTCCTAAGTGTTAGAGTGAGTTGTAACTTCTTTGAACTCTCTTGTATTTGACATTATCTTTATTTATGTATGTTTACTTTTGATTTAAAGTTTGTTAATTGATTTATGCTTAACATTACATGAATTGGCCACTCGCCTTACTTCACTGGCTTAAGATTCAGTGGGAACTAGTCTCAAGTTGTTGTCCAAACAGGTTTCTTATATGCTTCTAGATGCTAGAAATAGATTGAGAGTTGTAGTTGGAGATAGAGTCTTTAATGTAGGTGATCCATTCAAGCAATCACTTAGGGATCTTAGTGAAGGGTGGTGATCCTTGGCTTTAGGTGCCAGTAATGGACCTAGAGTTAAATCTAAGAGAACTCTCAAGACTTGATCATTCACAGCTCCATATCTAATGGTAGATCCGATTCAAGGGACGGAAAAATGGTGAATTCAAACTCCAACATAGTTTTATCATCTAAAAGTCCCTCATTTAGCATCCAAACTGTTTCCAATGCATTTAACACTTATTTCAAAAATCAAATATGTTTTCTACACACCAAAATGATTGTTACTTTACACTAAACGATCAAAGTAGTTAAAACATAGTATTTTCTACCAAATCTCTTTGGCTACGAAACTTATTATACTACTAACTACCTAGTATACCTGCTGGTGTAAACCTGCAACAAGTTTTTGACGCCATTATCAGGTACTTGTGTCAAGAAAATATTTTTTGGTTTAATACCTATTTTGGTCCCTCTTTTGGGGGGGTTTGTTCAAAGTGGTCCTTCCTTTTTTAAAAAGTTCACTAAAGTCCTACTTTTTGCAAAAACTGTGCAAGATAGTCCTTTTTGCTAACGGCGTTAATTTTGCTAACGGCAGAGCTGCCAGCTGGCTTTTATGTGTTAAAAAAAATTATTAATTGTGACGTGAAAATATAATAAAATTAGGGTTAAAATTAAAATTGAAATTAAGGTAATTTGGGGTAATTAGGCAAAGTGAATTTTGTCATATGCAATTGGAATTTCTTTGCGATTGGGATTGAGATTGCTCATCGCCATCTTCGATTCTAGGGTTCCAGATTCTCTCCTTCTCGCGCTCTCTCTCTGTTTCGCCACCTCCGATTCTAGTGTAGACCCAGCTGATGTTGTTTATTGTCACGAAGCGAGGAGATGGGCGGTAACAGAGAGAGATATATATGCATATTTTACGATGTGATTTTACCCATCTGGAGAGTATTTGATTTCTGTGCCATTTTGAGTTTTCTTTGATCTTTGTTTTGTTACTGTTGGCAGGTGCAAAGGCCTTTAAGAGATAAGAATTTGTTAACTTGAATTGTTGTAGGTTAGTTTGAAATCCAACTTGCTACTTCCATCAACAGAAGCTCGCAGGTTCGATCCTTATTTTTTCCTCGGAAAATCATGATGATGTTTGAGGAGATGGGGTTTTGTAATGATTTGGACACGATGTCTATTGTCCTCGGGGACGAGGATATCAGCGCCCGACAAACTGATCCAGAGGCGATAGTTGAGGATGATTTCAATGATGAAGAAATTGGGGTAGATGAGCTTGAAAGGAGGATGTGGAAGGACAAGATGCGTCTCAAGCGATTGAAGGAGCATAGTAAATCTAAGGAAGGAATTGATGCGGTGAAGCAAAGACAATCTCAAGAACAGGCAAGGAGGAAAAAGATGTCCAGGGCTCAAGATGGAATGTTGAAGTACATGCTGAAGATGATGGAGGTTTGCAAGGCACAAGGATTTGTTTATGGGATAATCCCCGAGAAGGGGAAACCAGTGACAGGAGCATCTGATAATCTTCTTGAATGGTGGAAGGATAAGGTCAGATTCGATCGAAATGGTCCAACTGCCATAGCCAAATACCAAGCTGATCATTCTATACCTTGCAAGTGCGGAGACCCACCTCCGATTTTGGTTAGAGAGAGAGGTGAGAAGGAGAGAATCTGGAACCCTAATTACATATGACGAAAATCAATTTGCCTAATTACCCCGATTACCCTAATTTCATTTTTAATTTTAACCCTAATTTTATTATATTTCTACGTCACGATTAATATTTTTTTTTAACACATAATAGCCAGCTGGCTGCTCTGCCGTTAGCGGAATTAACGCCGTTAGCAAAAAGGACTAACTTGCATAGTTTTTACAAAAAGTAGGACTTTAGTGAACTTTTTAAAAAAGGAAGGACTGCTTTGAACAAACCGCCCAAAAGAGGGACCAAAATAGGTATTAAACCATCTTTTTTTAAACTAGATTGATCATTGTAGAAACTTGTTTTTATGTGTATTTAAGCTATTTGATTTTTTTATTGTTCCATTGATTTTCATACTTTTCTGTATAATTTTTTTGTGCACTTGAGCTGCTCGCCACTATTTAAGTTGTTGCGTATGCAAAGGAGGAGTCAAAAGCAGGTATTACTATTAGATCTAAAGAGAGATTGCACAACCAGAAAGGGCAACAAGAAGTGTACTAAATAGAAACAATTTCTAACGTAATCGCTGCAGCCATAGACTAAAGATACATATTCAAACTTTGATATAGAAGCAAATTGTTCTAATCAAATGGCTGCAGAAAACAATAAGAGAAAATTGTTTGGAGATTACATGGGCCTCGCCACTTTTCAAGTATTGTTTGACCTACAAATGGTGTGGAGATGAAGCATGCATCAATACTCTCTCTAATAACAATAAATCAGTTTGCTAGATTAAACTAAGAAGATCTTTTAAATCGCTTGGCCATGTTCTATGAGCTATGTGGAATGCTTGGGACAGGTTCTGATGATGAGGAAGGTTTGTATCATAGGATTTTTCCATTTTCACTTACAGAAGGGCCAAAATATGGCTACAATGTCACCTAAATCATAGCTTGACAAGTTGGGAAGATGTAGAAAGAAAATTTCTAGCCAAATTCTGCCCACCAACTAAGTATATAAGCGCCAAAGTTGTTATTACAATTTTCTCCCAAGGGATAGATGAACATTTTTGCAAAGAATAGGAGATATACAAAGCCTTGTTAGAAAAATGTCATAACCATAGATTTAATGAAATAACACAACTCAACATGTTTTACAGTGGACTTAGACCACAAAAAACAATGTTTTTGGATGCTTTAGAAAAAGGCACTGTGATGATGAAAAGTGTTGAGGAGGTTACCACATACATTGAATCACTAGAAATTAGTGATCCTCAAGTCCAATATGAAAAAAGTCAATTTTTCAAAAAACGAGTACTGGAGCTAGGAACTCAAGATGCCATATTGGCACAAAATGAACTAATTTCTCAACACGCAAAAGATAAACCACATTAGCACAATAGAAGGCCATATAGCTACTCTAACAATTGGAGATCAAATCAAAACCAAAATCAACAACAAAGTTGGAGGTAAGATGGAGCCTCAACCAGCAGAGAAACTGCGTAACCAACATACCATGGACAACAACCTCAACAGTAGGAAAAAGTGTCAAAAATTGAGGATGCATTAACACAATTCATCTAGGTTTCCACATCTAATAAAATGAACACAAAATCATCATTTAGGAACCTAGAAATGCAAATTGGACAAATTGTGCAACAACTGGTAGATCAACAAGAATCTAAGCTCCAGGTCAACACCATAATTAATCCAAAAGAGCAACGCAAAGCCATCACAACTAGGCAAGAAAGTTTAACAGGTAAGGGAATTGGTGATGACTTGAGACAAGAGGAGAAAGGTGAGGAAAATGAGTTAGAAAAACAACAAAATGAGATAGAAAAATTGAGGGAAAATTTGAAGGAAAAAAAAATAAGTGTGAGCTTGAGTCAGAAAAATAGAGAGAAGAAAAAATATAGAGTTAATGCTCAAGCTGTCACTCGTGGGTGAGTCACACACGGTTTAAAAGTTTGAATTTGAATGGCTGACCCTTATATAAAGCATCTCATTTAAAACCCATTTCTCATCTCTATCAATTCATTCACTCTCGAAATCTATAAACCCCTAGAATTTTCTTAACTTACATTCCACTCAATGTGCAAAATCCCTTTTCTCTCAACATTCAAACTTTATTCCTTACATTTATCAAGTAAGTGCAACACATTCATTCAAATCTCTTCTGACTTTGTTTTCATCCATTTAGGGTTTGCTCAAGTCCTAGTTTTCAGCTTGAGCACCCTTTTTTTGAATAAGCATTTGCTTGTTAGTTTGAGTTCATTAGTTTGTGAAATGTTTCAATGTTTATGGATACCCCATTGCTGATTTTGATGGAGATTGCATGATGCTATTTTTAGTTAAAAGTATCAACTATTACATGTTGAAAATTTCATCAGAAAGTTGTTTCAATGTTGAATCTTCAAATGAATGGATAAAATGATGTTGCATGTAAAATTTTTGGTTGTGGACTATTTGATTAATTATATAAGAAAGAAGTTAACTTGCTTCTGATGAAAACCATGTAGAATGGTACCAAAAAGACAAGTTGTGCATGACTTTCTTGTATCAAAGAAGCGCAAAAGAACTACTACTTCAACAAAAAAAAAAAAAGAGAGACAAGTCCAATACTCAAGCTGCTCTTATAAAAGGAAGGAAGATCATTAGACTAAGCTATATAATAGCCTCCACAGGAAGAGGCACCACAACACCTCATTCTGCCATTACTACCACAAAATTTTCTCCATCATCTACCCCAACCACATAAGAACTAGTTGCAACTAAGCAAGGAGAGCTATTCCAAATTCCTATACAGCGGGACCATATTCACTTCCAGACTAGAGCAAAGCAGGAAAGATTCAAGGATATAGTTATGCACTCCATCATGATTGAGCGCATCATTAAACTATTGGAAGGAGAGCCAGACGAATAAAAAAGAACATCGGAAAATATACACTAGGAAAAGTAGGCAAGGCCTGAAGATTACTAAATTGGACTCTTGGTGAGAGAATTTTATTCTAATGCTTAACCCAACCAACATTTCGAGAAAAACATGTTTTCTTAGGCCAGATGCAAGAAGGTTGTGTATGATCAAGAAACCATTATGAGGGACCTGAAGATCCCTACTTTGATGTTTGAGGAGGAAATGATAGACTTTCATAATATGATGAGGGACCTTTACAAGATGCAAGGAATAATGAGTTTATATCTGTTGAGATTGTTGACAACACAATATCTATATCACTTTGGTTTTTGATGATGACAACACATTTTTAATAACACATGTATAGTTGATGTGTTACATGTTCTATTGCTTATTGTTTGATATCTTGTTGAACAAGTTTTTGTGTTTATCTTGATATGTGAATGCACATTTACTGAGCTTGTATATTGATAACGGTCTAAAAACCGTTATTTTTATACTTGAAATTGATCTCAAATCACAACCTTTATGACTTAGAATGAGCTTAGAATCATGCAAAACAATTTAGTTTAGTTCTAAAGAGTCAAAAGTGGTTTTAGAGATATTATGCTTGTTTTTACATTGTTTAGGCAGGATTTGGTAAGAATTGAATGATGGAAGTGAAGAGGGAAGGACTTGGACTCAAGAAAGGATGAGAAAAGATGAGAAGAAGGAGTCACGTCCGTCGCTCAACGACAATTCTAGTGCTGAGCGGTAGCTTTCAGAATTGCCTAACGCTGAGCGTCGATGTTAAGGGGAGAAGAGGAGAATCGCCCACAGTTGAGTGCCAGAATTGACCGTTGAGCATCCTGCGATACTGAAGCCTAACACTGAGCGGTTAATTGGATGCTGAACGCCTAACTTATGGGCCTGAGCCAAAATTCTATTATTTTTCTCTATTATAAATAGACCCAGTGCGAATCAGAGAGACATCTTTTGGCCGAGAGAGATGTCAGAGCACCTTCTACACTCCTTGGAGGCGGCTTTTTGGATGCTAAGGTTCCAATTTACCAATTCTAGGGTACACTCTTTCATTCTTTCTATTTATTTCGTCTAGTTTCACCATGTCCATGGTGAACTAAACCCTCTGTTGTTGGAGAACAATGTAGTCCTTTTGAAACTCTCTTGTATCAAATTTCTTATTATATTCATATGCTTTTATTATAAATAGTTTGAGTTTTCTTTTCTGCAGATAGAGCTTGCACCATTTAACTCATTTGGTGTAATGAACTTTGATTTTGTCGATACGGGAACGTACGGGGAAATCTAGAACTGGGAATAATTCTCTTGATTATGAAATACTACCTAGGGATAGGAGTAGGACGATCAATTGCTTTAAGCTTTTGTGATTAATGCATTAGTAATTACTAGGGAGACTGAGGATAGTAAACTAGTAATTATGGTAATAGGCTCTTTGCACTGAGGGATCAGGTTTAGAGTAATATAGAAAGTTGCATGAACATTGATAATAAAGCGAATTTAATAAGAATAGCATATATAAGAGAGCGGATAAGGATAAAATTGTAAACCCCAACAACTCCATTCATCCCTATCTTAATTTGCCAATTGATCAAGTTTGCATTTGCATGTTTAAATTCGGTTTTGCATTACAACTACAAATTATTCTTCTTTCAAGTCTTATGCAATCAATTCACATGAACGTCTAGGCCACTGAGTCCCTTGGGAAATGATATCTGGACTTACTATCTATTATTACTTGATACGATCTGGTACACTTGCCAGGGTCTAAACAAGTTTTTGGCGCCTTTGCCGGAGACTCATTTGGTTTAACTATTCTAGTAGTGTGAATTTGATTAAATTTGACTTGATTTTATGTCTTTTTTTTATTTTAGTTCTAATAAATGTTTTCTAGGGTTTTGTGCCTAACGTTTGCAGAATGCAGTACAGACATGAATTTGATTATATGGGCACTCAATTCTACCAAAATGATTTCAACCACTGGTGGGAACCTCACTCATACATGGATCAAAGACAAATTGGGCAAGCTGTTGAGCAACAAATTACTCCACTTTAGGAGAACACAAATTCTAACAAACTTCTTCAGGATATCATGAATAAGGAAATATTTCATGTTAAAGGTGTAGAGGAGGATACAAAGATTGATGAACTTTTTCCGCATGACATGGATACAAGTTTTTCTTCTCTTAGAAGCATGGAAGAGATGCAACAATGTCACTGGCAGCAACAACATGCTCTATTAATGGAAAAGATAGATAACATCTTTGAAGAATTAATGCAAATTACCATCGCCTCTATAGAAAGTAGTGAAGCAAGGAATAAAAGGCTGGAGATGTGTTAAGTCCCTGGCAAGTGTACCAGATCGTTATGAAGTAATATAAAACGGATAAGTCCGAGTATCGTTTTCCCAAAGGACTCTTAGGCCTTAACTTTCATGTAAATTAATCTTATAAGACTTGTAGAGAAATAAATCTTGTGGGTTGAATGCAAGGAACAAAAATAAACATGCACATGCAAGTGATTGAATTGGCAAGAAAAAGATATGGATGAATGGAGTTGTTGGGGTTTACAGTTCCATCTTATCCGCTCTCTTTTATCTGCTCTTCTTATTTAATTCGCTTTATTATCTAATTGTCATGCAAACTTTCTTAGTCTACCCTAAACTCGATCCCTCAGCGAAAAGAGCCTACTACTAGTTACTGGCTTACTATCCCTTGTCTCCCCTAGTAACTAGCACTGCAAGTATCAGAAAAGCAAAATACAATTGATCATCCAACCCCTATCAGTTCATGACTTCCCCGTACGTCCCCGTATCGACAAAGGCAAATATCTTTATATCGAATGAGTTAAACAATAGAAAGCTTTGAGCATAGATAAGAAACCCAACAATTAATAATTAAAGCATATGCAAGCATATAAATAAAATAAGAATTTCAATAAAAGAGAGTTTCAAAAGATTACATTGTTCCCCAACAACAAAGGGTTTAGTTCACCATAGACATGGTGAAACTAGATGGAATTAAATGAAAGAATGAAAGAATAAACCCTAGATGTGATAAATTGGAGCCTAAGCATCCAAGAAACCGTCTCCAAGGAGTGTAGAAGTGCTCTGGATGTCTCTTCTGCCAAAAGAATAATCTGAAGGTCGCACTGTGGCTATTTATAAGACAGAAAAGTAACAGAATTTAAGCCCAAGCCCAGCAGACAACCGCTAGCGCCTAATTTGGCCGTTGAGTGGTTTCCCCTTAATCGCGCCACTACTCAACGGTCTGTTTCACTGCTAAGCGGTTTGCCTCTAATCGCAGAACCGCTCAACTTCAACGCCTGGGCGCCAAACAGTGGCTTCTCTCTCGAATTTGACGCTCAGCGTTGGATTTTGACGCTCAGCGGTGCATAGACTCTTCCTTTCTTCTTTTTCTTCTTCTTTCTTGAGTCTAACTCCTTCCTACTTCACTTCCATCCTCAATTCCCATCAAAACCCTGCAAAACAATACAAAACAAGCATAATATCTCTAAAAACAACTTTTGACTCTCATGTGACTCAACTTAAGTGTTTTACTTGATTCTAAGCTCATTCTAAGCCACAAAGGGTGTGTTTTGATATCAAATTTAAGCATGAAAATAACGGTTTTTAGATCGTTATCAAGATGCAGATTCGTCACTCTAATGAGATATTGAATTCTAGGGTTAATACTGAGGTTAACCCTAGGGAGGAATGCCAAGCCAATATCTCTGAAAGTGATAAGGTTATTGATGAGGAGAAGATAGAGGAAGAAAAGATAGAGATAGATGAGGAGAAGATAGAGGAAGAAAAGATAGAGATAGATGAGGAGAAGATAGAGGAGAAAAAGATGGAGAGAAAGGAGGAGAAGATAAAGGAATAAGAGAGAGATGTAGAGGAATAAGAAACAGAAAAGTTGAGTGAGGAATATAAAGATGATGAGGGAGCAAAATGAAGTGGTTGGAAGAAAAGAAAAAAAGAGTAAAGGTGCGAAAATAAAAAAGAAGAAATTAAGGAAAGATAAAAAGAGAAAGTTGAGGGAGGAGAATAGTGAGAAAAAGAGGAAGAGAGGAAAGAAGAAAAGATCATATACAAAACCCCTTCCTCATCAAAAGAAATATCATAGGAAAGAAAAGAAGTTTAAGTGCTTTATTGAAATCTTCAAGAAATTATAGATTAAAGTTCCTATGATTGATATATAGAAACAGGTGCTTGATGTTCTCAATTTTCTGAAGAAATTCAGCAGGAAGAAGAAAAAGAAAAGAATATCAAGCAATGAGAATATCAACACCTACTGAAGGTGTTGGGAAGCACTTACTGATAAGTGCTAGAAAGGTTTGGGTCAGGCTCGTGACGTTAAACAAGCGCTACCTGGGAGGCAACCCAGTTGATTATTGTTTTTTATTATTTATTCCAAACTCTATTTTAGTTGCATTGTACGATTTAAGTGTTGCATGTGAGAAGGGAAGTGCATAAAATTGAAATTTTAGAGTTGAAATTAAGCGTTATAGGTCATGGTAACGTGTAAGGCAAACATGAAAAGGGGAAAAAATTTTAAACGCCCACCGCTTAGCGGTAAGCCAACGCTGAGCGGTGGCGTCGCAGACTTCAACATGGGCTTTTTAAAAGCTCAGCGTTGGAGGCCCATATGCACATTTTTAAACCTCCCAAGGGTGAACCCAAGCGTTCTCCACAGACCTCCACACTTTGCTTTCATTCTAAAGAGCTTTTCAAAGGGTTTTCCTTCACTTTTTCCATCACCCACTCACTTAAACTCCATAGTTCTTCACTTTTCCACCATTCCATTGAGAAAGTTTGGGGTTTTTTGTGAGAGCATTGCATTGGAGAAGCATCCATCATCATTCACAGAGTATTTGCAAGCGTCTAGAGTATCTCCACTCAAGTAAGTCATGCAATTTCATTCTTAGGATTTCTTGAATTGAAATTTGTTGAAGAACATGTGTAGATTAGGGGTTTTGATTTCTATGCATGATTTGATGAAATAGAAACATTTTGCACCGATTAAATTGCATGATTTTGCCTTATTTATGATGATGCAGGTGGCGTTGAGGGGCCCTGTTTTTCCCTTAGCGCTGGATAGTGTTGGAAAAAATATATTTTTGATGGTTTGCTATCCTTTGATTGTGAGTTCTATGGCTTCTTGAATTGTATTTGATGTAGGAATGACATCATCTTCAAGGGGAATAAAGACCACATGGAACAAGAGGAAGGAGCCAGAGAGGCCACAAAGATTTTATTCTCACAGGTTCCTTTCTAGGAAACATAAGCAACACTTCCTAGTGGTTCAAGAAAGGAGATTGCTGATGGAGTGAAAGGCCATATGGATTCGAGATTTGGCTGCTCAGTTTAGTGAAGGATTGGAAAGCAGGAACTGGGAGAAGCTGGCCACGCACCCCGCACCAGCTAACATTGAAGTGGTGAAGGAGTTCTATACTAATGCCTTGTTTAGAGGAGTGAACATGGAGAGGTATACTAGTTATGTTTGGGTGCAGATCATCATATATGACCTTGAAACTATTAACAACTTCTTGGGGTACTGAGTGGGTTGGCAAGTAGTGCCAATATGCACTGAATATTAGGGAATGTTCAGACTATGAGGACACTGAGAGGGCACTCTGTGTTCTTGGAGGAAATTTTCATAGAAACCCTAATGGTGTGCCCATTAACATCAAGAGGGCAGATCTGACACCCTTGGCAAAATATTGGATGGCATTCACACATGCCAATGTCCATCCTTGCTCTCATGTTTATGATATTATTGTTCACAGGATCATGTTAACATTGGCGAGGTCATCGCTAATGACATTGAGAGTTGTGCAGCCATTGTGAGCAGTAGGACACCATTGGGTCATCCTTCTCTAGTTACACATTTGTGTCAGCAGGCTGAGGTGGATACTTCTATTCCACCATTTGAGAGGCGTAGGAAGGCCATATATGCAGCGTATTACAGGCAGTTTTGTGGAGGAGATGAGGCGGCCGAACCAGTGCCTCGGAGATGGCCCAGGAGAGGAGCAGCTCATCAGGATGAGCCAGCACAACACGTAGAGCCATTCCAGATGAGGGACATGTACATGTCCATGATGAAGGCTAGGATAGAGTCTCTCCATAGAGGGCAAGTGGCCACAGCGGAGATGATAATAGGCTTATATGACACACCACCAGTGCACAGGTGGACTATGGACAAGTTCCATAATGCTATGGCTTGACCTCAGGAGCAGGCACAAAGGAGTGGAGCTAGAGCAGCTAAAGTTCTAGCTGTGGACGAGGATGATGAGGAGGATGAAAACTTTAAGGATGCGAAGGCTGGAAACGATGAGGATTCAGATGACAACATGGGCTGATAGGGCACCTACTGATGGATGTCATTGTAATAGAACATGGTTTTATCTTTCTTTTTCTTTTGTATTTTGAACTTCTAGATTACGATGGATTTTGTTGAGTAGTGCAGGTATATCTGTACTTTCCTGAACACCTTTTCTGATTATGGTTTAACTTGTTTATTGCATGATGAGTATGATTGATGATGTTTGATGTGGATGGTGATTGAGATTGCTTTTCATGCTTATATACAGGTGAATTGTTCACAAGCTATGTGAACAAATGCATAATGAGTATGATTGTGGTTATGATGCTAAGCAGGATGTATGATTAATATTTGAGATGTTGAGTGAGTAAAGTGGTGTGAGGTTGTGAGCTCCAGAGTGTTTGTTGATATATTTGCTATTTGTTTGGAAGCATGAATGATATTGCCTGAGTCTTTATGATTGATTGAATTACATGCTTATGTCATATGATCAAGGCCATTTTTGGAAGCCCTTACATAGCCAAATTTTTGCCCAAAGTAAAGAGAACCATGTCTTCTACCCTTTTTGAACCTTAGCCTTAAACAGGATGTGAAAACCCTTGCTTTGAAAATCTTTGCCTTGAGTTAGGTTGAGAAATATTTTGCGGTATTGTTAAAGATTCAAGTTTGGGGTTGTTGGGAGAAGTTGAAAAAGAAAATCTAGGCATTGAGCTTATGTGTTGAAAAGAAAATGCATGAGAAAGATGAAAAAGATAGAAAAAGAAAAACATGAAAAGAAAAGCTTAATATGAAGAAAAGAGAAAGTTGGGAATGAGTCAGATTGGTAAAAAAAGAGTTTGTGCTTGAACCATGATTGTGTGAATAACTCTCTTAACTCAAGGATTTTGTGATCTAAAAAACCAATGTTTCTTGTTAGCCCAGCCACATTATAAGCCTTGCAAAGTCCTTGTTATGGCATTTGTGTGTAAAGATGTTGATTGTAGTAGATGAATGTCAATTTTGTTTCATGTGACAGGTGGATAGTAGAGAGAATAGTGACCTCCTAAAACACTTGAGTGATTGAGTGAAACACTTTGCTTGGAAAGGATTGATGAATTTCATGATTACTTCTGTGCTTAGTGGACTAATCATTCATAGAAATAACATCTGTGGAGAATATCTGATTATGTGAACAATATATGAACTAGAATGAATTGAAGCATGTATGCATCTTGATTAGATTTCATTGTAAAGCTGAATTGAGGAATCACTTGTTATGAAAGAATGAGTTTTGAAAGTGTTGAACTATTTTGATGATAGTTGGAAAGGCTAAGTTTTATTTTGTTTGCTTGAGGACAAGCAAAGTTCTAAGTTTGGGGTTGTGATAACGGTCTAAAAATTGTTATTTTTATACTTGAAAATGATATCAAATCACAACCTTTATGGCTTAGAATGAGCTTAGAATCATGCAAAACACTTTAGTTTGGTTTCAAGAGAATCAAAATTGGTTTTAGAGATATTATGCTTGTTTTTACATTGTTTTGGAAGGATGTGATGAGAATTGAATGATGGAAGTGAAGAAGGAAGGCCTTAGACTCAAGAAACGATGAGAAAATATGAGAAGGAGTCACGTTCACCGCTCAACGCCAATTCCAGTGCTGAGCGATAACTTTTAGAATTGCCCAACGTTGAGCGTCGACGCTGAGGGGAGAAGAGGAGAATCGCCCACTGTTGAGCGCCAGAATTGACCGCTGAGCATCCTGCGATGCCGAAGCCCACCGCTGAGTGGTGAATTGGACGCTGAATGCCTAACTTATGGGCCTCGGCCAAAATTCTGTTATTTTTCTCTATAATAAATAGACGCAGTGCGAATCAGAAAGACATCTTTTGGCAGAGAGAGACGTCAGAGCACCTTCTACACTCCTTGGAGGTGGCTTTTTGGATGCTAAGGCTCCAATTTACCAATTGTACGGTACACTCTTTCATTCTTTCTATTAATTTCATCTAGTTTCACCATGTCCATGGTGAACTAAACCCTTTGTTGTTGGGGAACAATGTAGTCCTTTTGAAACTCTCTTGTATGAAATTTCTTATTATATTCATATGCTTATATTGTCAATAGTTTGAGTTTTCTTTTTTGCGGATAGAGCATGCATCATTTAACTCATTTGGTGTCATGATCTTTGATTTTGTCGATACGGGAACGTACGGGGAAATCTAGACTTGGAAATCGGAGTAGGACGATCAATTGCTTTAAGCTTATGTGATTATTGCATTAGTAATTACTAGGGAGACTAGGGATAGTAAACTAGTAATTATGGTAATAGGCTCTTTTCATCGAGGGATCGGGTTAAGAGTAATATAGAAAGTTGCATGAACATTGATAATAAAGCGAATTTAATAACAATAGTAGATATAAGAGAGTGGGTAAGGATGAAATTGTAAACCCCAACAACTTCATTCATCCATATCTTAGTTTTCCAATTGATCAAGTTTGCATTTGCATGTTTAAATTCGGTTTTTGAATTACAACTACAAATTATTCTTCTTGCAAGTCTTATGCAATCAATTCACATGAACGTCTAGGTCACTGATTCCTTGGGAAACGATATCTGGACTTACTATCTATTATTACTTGATACGATCTGGTACACTTGCTAGGGTCTAAACATATATGTTACATCATATTTGGTTGCATTACACATGTTTTGAAAGAAGAAAACCACATGCACTTTTATGAACTTACATTGTGTGGCATACCTGCGAGCTATAAGTCGACTTCATTATTGGGAAAGTTGAATTAAGCTCATGACTGTGCACAAATTTTCAGAAACAATGCTATGTGAAATTTTGCATTGAAAAGAATTTCAAAGTGAACTATTGTATTGAAGTCGATTGTGTGCGCCACGCATTCGACTGTATTAGTTGCTTGATTTGAAATTCTGTTATGCTCATGAACAGTAACAGCTATATTTTTAAAAGTTAGTTGAGCATTGAATGTTAGTTAACTGTAATGAATGTGGAATTAATTTGTTTGACTAGACTGCTACTATTTTGACTTAACTGTTATAACTGTTATAGGATAGTCGACTGTATTTGTAACAAAATCGACTACAAGAGCGTTTTATTTATAGAAATATTTAAATAAACGAGACCAGAGTTATTTCAATGAACTTTTGGAAAGCTAACATTTTCATATTTTGTTCCAGATTGTTTCTTTGATAATTAGAGCTCCAAGAACTCATCAAGAAGATGGTTGTGATCTTTCTTTGAAGAGTTTCTGAAGGAGATTTGTATAGCGCTCATTGCTTGATCAGAATCTGCACAGTTGAGGTGTTTCTGGGTTGACCAAGATTCGTGTTTGCATTCTATGGTGATTGCTATGTTATGTGTTGTGACTACAGAGGTTGGACTCGTGGAGTCTAGTACACTTTGAGGATTGTTCAAAATGGGTTGCAAATTGCAGGAGAAGGGACATCTTGTTGCAAGTCTTGCTGTGTGGTTTGCCTATATTTTGGTTAGAGGGTTAGAGAGGTGTTTTATATTTTTGACGTGGAGGTCTTTATAAAAAAAGCCTTGTTGTAAACACCTTGACCATTATAGTGCATTTGCTTCCTGGTATTGGAAGGACATTGGATGTAGGCATTGAGGCCGAGCCGGTATAAAAACCTGCGTTTGAATTCTCTATCCGTACCTTTTTATATTCAGTCGACTCTACAATTCACGTATTGAACTTTGATTTCCCGCTGCCCTTAATTTTCTATTACTTGCGATTCAAGAAAGTTTGTAAAGTTTTGCACATTGTAGTAAAGATTGTGAAAAGACTCTGATTTTGAAAACTCACCTATTCACCCCCCGCCCCTTTTGGTGTTAAAACGAAACCTACTTGTTTTCCAACAATTGACACCAGAGCTGGTTTTCATAAGATATTTGGAAAACTAGTCTACTCTGTTTTTCTTTGAATCGAATATAGAACTGAGGATGGCTTCCAGTTTTCAAACTTTTGGTGAAGGTGCTTCAACAAACAGACCACCTCTGTTTGCTGGTAAAAGTTATCCTTTTTGGAAAATCAGAATGCAAATCTTTCTTGAATCCGTGGATAGATGAATTTGGGATGCAACTTTAAATGGCCCTTATGAGCCTACTAAATCTGTAGATGGAAAAAATGTTGCAAAACCTTTTACTGAATGGTCAACTAAAGAGAATAGAAAAGCACAATATGATGTTAAAGCTATAAACATTATTGCCTCTGCACTAACTGTTGATGAAAATTTCAAGATATCTCAATGCAAATCTACAAAGGAAATGTGGGATGTCTTGGAAGTCACACATGAAGGCACTGGTGAAGTCAAGAGAGCAAGGAAGAATTCTTTGATTCAAGAGTATGAACTTTTTCGGATGAAGGTTGTCTATGAAGTCCAAAAAAGATTCACACACATTGTTAATCACCTTATGGCTCTCGGCAAAGTATTTGATAAAAAGGAGATCAACATCAAGATTCTGAAAAGTTTGAACAGAATTTGGCAACCAAAAGTCATTGCAACCTCAGAATCCAAAGACCTTACAAGCATGAACATGGCTACCTTGTTTGGCAAGTTAAGAGAACATGAATTGGAACTTGGTAGATTAAAGGATGAGGAAGAGATTGAAGTAAAGAAGTTCATTGCTCTAAAAGCTACAAGCAAGAAAAGGTCAAAGTCAGATGACTCAGAGGCAGAGATGGACGACAAAGAAATGATGACCATGATGGTAAGGAAGTTCAGTCGATTTATGAAAAATGATAGTCAACTTACTAACCATGCAGGTCATAGTAAATCAAATAAAAGCTTCAGATCAAACGCTGTCCAATGCTACAAATGTTGAAAGGAAGGACATATCAGGGAAATACATGCTGAAGCAATGCGACTACAATACAAGGTTAATCGACTCAACTTTGAGAGGAGAGATTATGAGCATAGAATTAATAACCTTGTATCTGAAAATGAGAAACTAGAAAAGGAATTGAATGATGCTTTGTTATCTGCTAAAGAGATTAAAATTGAAACTGTTACAGTAGGGAAACCTTGTGATAAATGTCCTGCACATGTTGAGCAAATAGATTACTTCACTAGTACGCTAGCCAAATTTACTCAAGGTAGAGACAATTTGAATACTGTATTAAAATCCTCTGGCAGAGCAATTTACAGATAAGGAATAGGTTATAAAGCTCAATCTAACAGAACCAATTCAAAGAAGTTTATTGATCTAAGCAAACCTGCTAGAAATGCTTGCTTTTATTGCAATTGTGTTGGATACACTGTTAGAAACTATTATTATAGAACTGTTGGTGTTCCTAAAGGTTTGTATGTATGGAGACCAAAGGAACAACTGATTAGAACTGACAATCAAGGACCCAAGTTCAAATGGGTACATGCAACCAAAACTTAAGTTGTTTTACAAGTTTACAAGCAGGTGCAATAGGAACTCAAGGATGAACTACACATGATATATCAATCTTCTTGAGTGTCTACAATAGCTAATATGTATCACTCTATTGCATCATGCATAAATTGATTGGTTGTTAATGCTTGATTGTGTTTATGATTGTTTGTATGCTTGAATGATTGATTAGTTTTGAAAAACTATTTTCCGGAATTTTAGTCAACTGTATTATGAACTTATTCGACTATGTCTCTGCTGTTTACACTATGTTTCTATGTTTTATAAGTCATGTGGTAGTCAACTGCATTCTGAACCAATTCGACTAGGGTCTCTATTTTTAGACTGTTAAAATTTGATTTTTTTTTTTAAATTAGGTCTTATAAGTGAAACTGGGTGCGCGCCTCTTTATATATGCTTGTTTTATGCCCTTGAACTCATACATTCTGGACACAAAACCCTTGTTCTGACTCAAGAGATTTCTAAACATCTGCAAAATGAATGCCTCTTCATCACGTCCTAGAAAGCGTTTTATGTCTGCAACGCGAGAAGCGAATCCTTCAGGGTGGATTAGTGATGACAATATCAAAGAAAGATTTCTGGGGCTAAGAATGTTCAAAATGGTTGTTAAACTTGAGACAATTGAATTGTCTCTATTCAGTCAAGAAAGATTCGCCTTTCCTGAAAAACTCTGGTTTTAGGGTCCCAACACTTTTGCTCAATTGAAGGGGAACTGCTATCCTGAACTAGTTGAAGTATTCTATAACAATGTCAAGGAAGTGGATGGAAATATTCATTCTTGGGTGAAAGGAGTAGACATTGTAATCAACAATGATACTTCGTTGAAGATAGCTGGTCTGAAAGATGAAGGTCGTTTGTCTCATCAATCTGACTGCTTACAAAACAAGAGAACTAGGAAGACAGAAATGTTTAAGAATTGCATGAGATACCATGGGAGATACAGAAAAGATAAAAGATTCTAGTTCAAATGGCTTGATAAAGAAGAGAAGATCGTTGCATTTATCATTGGTCACAGGAAGACCAAATCTGATCAAGCTAACTCCAAAGGATGTTTACTTACTAAATGCAATTATGCGAAGGGTACCAACAAATTGGGTGGTTGTCTTAAAATGGAAAATTTTGGATGTCGCCATTAATAACTGGCACAAGCTACCATACGGTGTGTTCATAAGTAAAGTATTGGAACAAAGTGGTGTTAACCTCGCTGGCGAGAAGAAACTCACTTGCAGCAAGGCAAACCTAATTGGGAAAGCCACTCTGACTTGCATAGGACTTAAGAGAACAACTTCTGGTTGAATTTTCAGTAATGAAGGAGATTCAACAAAAGGAAAAGAAACACTGGTTAATTCAGACAATGATCAGGATTTCCCACCTTCTAATTATGTGTTTGAAAAGAGTGTGGGAGACCGATTTGAGAATGCGTCCAAAAGAGTAAATACTTTAAAGAAGTTTCTAACAACTTTGAATGTGAAAATGGATGAAATCTTCAAGCACTATGTTGATATTTCCACATCCTCAGAAGAATCTAAAAGGGAAGATGTTGACGACGTTAATGAAGAGAGTTCTATGGAATCTTCTTAATCAGAATAAAGTTTTGCCCGCTTAGCAGTGTTTTGAGTCTCTTGGAGTCCTGTGTCCTAGGAGTCTTAACTTCGTTTTGATAATGGCTTAGAATGCCATTCTACATTTTGTTTTGAGTCTTGTTCTATTCTTATCATTGTAATATCTTTGAACAAGTAATGGAAATCAGTCTTTTTGATTCTAATTCAATTGCTTTAATCTGATTGATTATATCTGCATTGATTGAATGAGTGAATCGACTTTGTACTAATTGAAGTTGACTATGCATGTTTAAAATGTTACATTATTCTGCATATTCAGTTCTTATTGGATTATTTTTCTTGCATAACTAAATTGCTTGATCTACAAGAGATCTTTGAAAGGTTTTACAGGAAAACATTGCTTGGAAATCACTGCTGAAGTTCAAACTCATTGAGAAGCAATGAAATCGACTAAGATAATAATTCAATCGACTTGATCTCAACAAGACAATAAATTCCTTCACTAGAATTTGGTTATTGTGTTGATTGATTATTTTCTTTTGATTATCTGCAATATATCTCTAATTCTAATTGGGTGATTCATATATGAGGTTATGTTGTGAGATTGTTGATGATTGTATCTATGCATGATAAATTTGCTTGAAATCATATGCATGATACAATTTTGTTTTATACTGATTGTATGTGATTGTTACTGTACTATATTGTGCATTTATACTTGCTTGAGAAAAATATGCATAATGATAGGGGAGCATTACACACTTACTCATATTTCTTCACATGCTATACTTCAGGGTTAGTTATCTTTTTCATGTGAATATATATGATAGGGGGAGCATCACTGCATGTTTTTCAAACTGCTTACATTCTTATTGATGCATCTCTATTTGGTTTTTCAACATATCATATCTAGAAGCATACCTTTTTTGTTAATGCACAAAGTTGGAGAAGTATTGTGAATTGTTATCTGCATGATATGTTGTTGATTGATTGTGTGCATTCAGAGTATTTGAACTGAAATTTGATTGTTATATCTTGTGATTACTCTGAATTTGGTTTGGTCTTGTGCAAACATGGTTGTTTATTAATCATGGTTGTGCATCATCAAAAAAGGGAGAAATTGTTGAGATTGTTGACAACACAATATCTATATAATTCTGGTTTTTTACGATGACAACACATTTTTAATAACACATGTATTGTTGATGTGTTACATGTTTTATTGCTTATTGTTTGATATCTTGTTGAACAAGTTTTTATTTATCTTGATATGTGAATGCACATTTACTAAGTTTGTATATGTTACATCATATCTAGTTGCATTACACATGTTTTCAAAGTGAATTATTGTGTCAAAGTCAACTGTGTGGGCCACGCATTCGACTGTATTAGTTGCTTGATTTGGAATTCTGTTATGCTCATGAACAGTAACAGCTATATTTTTAAAAGTTCGTTGAGCATTGAATGTTAGTCAACTGTAATGAATGTTGAATTAATTTGTTTGACTGGACTGCTACTATTTTGACTTAACTGTTATAACTGTTATAGGACAGTCGACTGTATTAGTAGCATAATTGACTACAAGAGCATATGATTTATCGAAATCTATAAATAAACGAGACCTGAGTTTTTTCAATGAACTTTTAGAAATCTAAAATTTTCATATTACGTTTCAAATTGTTTCTTTGAGATTTAGAGCTCCAAGAACTCATCAAGAAGATGGTTGTGATCTTTCTTTGAAGAGTTTCTGAAGGAGAACTATATCACGCTCATTGCTTGATCAGAATCTGCACAGTTGAGGTGTTTCTGGGTTGATCAAGATTCATGTTTGCATTCCGTGGTGATTGCTATGTTACCTGTTGTGACTACAAGGGTTGGACTCGTGGAGTCTGGTACACTTTGAGGATTGTTCAAAGTGGGTTGCAAATTGCAAAAGAGGGGACATCTTGCTACTAGTCTTGCTGTGTGGTTTGCCTATATTTTGGTTAGAAGGTTAAAGAAGTGTTTTATATTTTTGACGTGGAGGTCTCTATAAAAGCCTTGTTGTAAACACCTTGACCATTATAGTGCATTTGCTTCCTGGTATTGGAAGGACACTGGATGTAAGCATTGAGGCCGAACTATTATAAAAACTTGAGTTTGAATTCTCTATCCCCACTCTTTTATATTCAGTCGACTTTACAATTCACGTAGTCAACTTTGATTTTTCGCTGCACTTAATTTTCTATTACTTGCGATTCAAGAAAGTTTGTAAAGTTTTGTACTTTGTATTAAAGATTGCGAAAAGACTCTGACTTTGAAAACTCACAAATTCACCACCCCTCTTGGTGTTAAAACGAAGCCTACTTGTTTCCCAACAAGATCAACCCAAAAGGAGGTTACGGTTGCTCATTACAAATGCATACATAAGAGTTCATTGTGTCAACCCACTAAACAATGAACAAAAGGAAGCAACAATGAGAAGAGCCATAAAATCTTAAACTGTGATATCACAGCTCAAGCCACAGGAGAAGCCGAGCAAAGTCCCACAATAACCAATAGCAACAGTATACCTAACTCAACCAAGAGGCCACCCATTCTATCATGACTCGTACTGCATATATGCAACGATAGTTGGTTGCCAGCCATATGGCTCAAATCTCCCTTCATCAAATTTTATATGACTTCTTCAACCAACTCCAAAAAATAAATCTACCCTATACATCACCCCTGACCAAGTCAGAAAGTTTGTAGCATGACCTAGGGTCAGTTCTTTCTTTGGAGGGGAGTGTAGTGGTGCAGTAGGCTAACAAACATATGCACAAGATTATACACAAGAACCTGCACTATAGGTTACAACTTTTGATCTAGAACTAAAGCCAGAAACTAAGGTAGAACTAGAGCCATTGCAGCTTGAGCCACATCCAGTGCTTAAAATTGAGGTAGAAAATGTTACTGCAAAGGTTGATACAAAGATGGAAGATGCGAAAGGAGCTGAAGAAGCTTATTAAGAGGAAACAATTGAAGAAGAGATAGAAGAGGGGTAGGAGTTTTTCGACATAAACTCCTTCACTGGTCTAGACTTTTGACCAACCCTACCAATCATAAATGAACCAAGTTCCTTTTTAATTTTTCAGAAATTTTAAATTTTAAGCATTTTTAATATACTGTAATCATTTTAAATTTTCTATTGAATGATGTTGTTCTGACAACAAGATTAAACTTGAGTGAGCAAGTTTAAAATAAGGTGTACATAAGTTTTGAAGCTTGCCACTCTAGAAAAATCCTTTTTAAACAAGGTGGAATATAAATTGAGATTTGTAGAAGCATGCTCTAGGATTTACAAATTGGAAAAACAAAGAAGAACTTTAAATGAACTCAAAATTGACATAGTGGAGAGTGAGTAGCAGCCAAGAGGTTTTGCATGATAAGATTGAGAAACCAATGTTCAATTGAGAGTGTGAGGATTAAAATAGAATGTTACACACAGTTTTAGTGGCACCCTACCAGAACTTGTGCCAATTCTTCGAGGAAACTAAAACATACATGACATGGAAGTGATAAAGGTAATTTTTGTTTGAAATTTCTAAAAACTAGAGCCAAAAATCCTACCTATGACAATCATTAGATACTGTTATTAAGCATTGTGTTGTCATCATCAAAACCAGAATGATATAGAGTTTGTGTTGTCAACAATCTCAACATTATCTTTATCTTATTTGTGCTTGATATATGAATTCATTATTATTAAATGAATCATGCTTAAAACATATTAATAATCACATTTCTGGTTGAAATGTTTGATTAAACATAGTATATAATCGGTTAGATTTTACCAGATCGCTTAATATGCTTAACCGGGGCAAACTATTTTATAGTAATCGATTATACAGTGTATATAACAGATTAAAACAGAAAGCTAGCCACAATTTTGTTTCATAAGTGAGAAAGTATGTTTAGAATGAAAGTTGGATAAATACAGGATTAATCGATTACATAAGTTGCCTAACCGATTAAATCAGTTACTTTGTCTAATCCTTTGTATTTATAGCCCGATATGTTATAACGATCAAATAAATCATTAACTGGCTTATGTGATTAAATAATTGACTACATGTTCAGGATAATCTGTTAAAACAAAAGTAAAAGCTTAACAAATTACATAATTACAAGATTATATATATGTGTAATTGAGACCCATTTCAAAACAATTAAAAAATCCTATATATATATGTGTCTTGAGACCCATTTCAAAACAATTAATTGCTATCACTTTCATATACTAATGTTTTCATTGAGTTTTGATTACAAGAGCATTCAAGAAGTAATCTTGGAGAATCAAGGCTATGTTGGTTGATTACCCGTCAAGATTCTTTCAAGAAATTGTGTTAAAGTTGTTCTGATTTGATCTACACTAGAGAAGTGTGACTTGGAGATCAAATTCATCATAAACAATATGTGATTGTGTACCTATGTGGGTTGGCCAGGAGTTGAGAGTTGTGATTGTTCTCGGTTGTGTAAGAGAGTGAGGTTATTCATCTCTTGTATTACTGTATTGATTTTAAGTGCTGAGAGGAGTGCATTGAGAGGGATATCTTTGTATTTCTGTAAACTCAATCAATTATAGTGGATTCCCTTCAACTAAGGTTGTTGAAGGAGGACTTGATATAGGCTTGAGATTAGCCGAACCAGTATAGATATTTTGTGTTGATTTCTCTACTCTTTCTCTTTTATTGTTGATTCATCATTTTTGTTTATTGATTTAAAGAAAGTCAAAGAACTCATAAAGGAGGGCTAATCCAATTCACACCCCTTTGCCCCCCTCCCCCTCCTCCTACTTGGCTTAAGATATAAGGTATTACTTTTTCTACAATAACTTCTTTGAGAATGAGTCTTCGTGGGTTAACATCAGGTTTAGTGCTTAAGATTTTCCTTCAAGATGAGTTTTCTTGTGTGACTCAAGCCTAAAGATTGCCACTCAACTGCCCCAAAGTTAGTTTTGTCCATAATTGTTTATATTTCCTCCATTTTCTTTATTTTTCTCCTTTGACTCTCTATAATCATCAAAATATGCAAAAACAAGTCAAATTAAGGTGATTTTACAAATATTTAACAAAACCAAACAAGATAAATTGACATCAAAATTAAGTTATAGTGGACATGTATTAATCTTCTTGAAAACGAATACCTTGTGAAAGACTACCCTAACGTTGACTTTTGGAGGTCGACTACCGCCCATACGAATAGATAAACCATATTAAATAGAATTTGGTGTATTGGTTTTTCTCCATCTTCACCTATTATGCTCCTATCTTTATGGTGCTCTTGTAGAGAAAACATTTTGGTTTCCCCAACAAATATATAATTCGAACATATATAATAAAAGAAAAGATAATTTCTTGGTTTAAAAGTTTCATAAACATTAACTAATATATATTCATGTTTATTCAGGAAGTTATATATATATATATATATATATATATATATATATATATATATATATATATATATATATATATATATTTATAATATTCTTAACATCTGGAAAGCACTTAAAAGTATCTTGAATTTGAAAAGATTTTATTTGTTTTAAGTTTAGTGAATTTTGTGTGATATTTCTACTTATATAAGAACTAGAAGTATTTTTTTTCCGTAATACGTCAAGTAAAACACGACTTTAAGTTGTTTAATAATAATTTATTTCTTCAATAATAATTATTTAAGTCATTTCTTATTATTAATAAAGTTGTTAAACAACTCTAATTTATTATAATGTGAATTTAAACCCACAAAATTTATGTTAACAATATTGCTTCGTAATATAACATTTCTCACCATTACTTATAGAAAGTTTATAAAATGTAGTTTTTGAAAATAAGATACATATATTATGTTTTTGAATCTTATATATAAATAGTATTTTAGAGATAAGAAAATTAATTCGGATCACATGGACTAACTCGTCACTTGAGTTAAAAATCATTTAATATCGTTCATTCCGTGATAGGTCATCATACAATTTGAAACTTAATTCTGTTTATCACAAGTTCATGGATTCACTCATTTATATATTTATTATAATACAATCAAATTGATTGACTTGTCTAATTTTTTTTACTATAACACAATCAAAATATTTATCTATTTCATCATATATTATAAAAAATAATATTTAAAAATTAAAATATCAATCTACATAGACAAATAAATAAAACATTTAAATTATTCATATATTATTTAATGACATTCTAATCTTTATAAAATCTCAAATTATCAAACTATATAATTAAAATTAATAAACACTTATAATAAAAAAAAAAACTTTTAAAAAAGGATAAAAATAATAAAAATTATTGCTAATTGATTATTAGTCAACTTATTATTAATCTAATCGAGTTTGAAGCTCATGAATCTTAATTTATTTTAACATTTATAGTACATTATACAAAAACAAACTCTTATAAGATTATATATTTAGAATAAGTGAGTAATTTCTTTATGTAAATATTACAGCTAATCATATTAATATTTTTAAAGCATTTTTTTTTTACAACATTACCTACGTAAAAGGCTGTGTTTGTGCAAATACTATCATATAATTTGGTTCAATGATAAAAAATTTAGGAATGTTACAAACATGTTTACAAAGAATAGAATAGCAAATAATCTTTAATTGTTTCGTGAGATGTACGCACACATTAATTTATTGTCTCCAAAATTAAAATCATATCATTTTCAAAATATCACGTATCCACGTGGTGTGATTTTGAAAGGTTAATTACTGCACTATTTGGGAACATGTATTGTTTTAATGGTTGCCATATTTGCCTCCATTTTTAGGATGAAGTATAAACATGAGGTTGCAGTGGTCCCTCACCTAGGCTATACCCTACAATATTAGGGTTTTGAATTCTAGATCACAACACTTTTTGGAACTGTGAATATATTCCATCTATTACGCACTTTCTTTTGGATTTAGAGAGATAATGTGTACAAATAAACAAAAATTAATTATCTCTAATACAATTCAAGTTTGCAATTAGTAAGATAATAGACTAAAAGGAAAAGTTACATCGGTATTCACTTGTTTCAATAATAGCTAATATGGGTTGGTGAGAATTGATTGCTATTACTTATTGCCCTGAATAATGAATGATTATTGAGTAATTAAACTTATGATAGATATCAATGACATTACTTTAATTCACAGAAAATGAAAGTTGTGGATTTTTGTCAATAGAGATATATAAGATGAAGATTTTTTTTTTCAAAGCCACTACAATTATAAAGATGGAGTTTTTTCTTTCACAAATGTTTATATATATATATATATATATATATATATATATATATATATATATATATATATATATATATATATATATATATATATATATATATATA